>NW_007251225.1:241713-250302 GCF_000164805.1 Carlito syrichta
TTTTGTGATTTATTGTAGAGATGAGATCTCACCAAGTTGCCCAGGCTGGTCTTGAACCCGCGGGCTCAGGCAATCCTCTCGCCTCAGCTTCCCAAAGTGCTGGGATTACAGGCTGAGCCACCGTGCTGGTCCAGCAGTTTATTTTGATTGTTACATTCCCCTGGGCCTGAAGATGAGACCCTGACTGGTGGGATTTAGCAAGAGACAATGCCTTTTTCAGTTCTAGGAGCCAAGCCCTGTAACTTAACAACACAAAGATTAGTTAATAGAACATTTACTCAAGATATAAAAGGATCAGAACAGCCCACTAAAATAGAATCACGGACTACTGTAAAAACAATAGTTATTTATTTAACTAAGGTGACAAACTTATTTATTTATTTATTTTAAAGATGTAGGGTACAACCCAGGCTTAAATATACAAGTGGTCATCGTACAGGTAAAGTTTGGGCCTCCCTTTAGTCTCCACTTTGCCTGGTTTGAAATCAGGTACCCTTATTAATATTATGTGTCTCCCTCCTCCCCTGGCATTTGCTGGCTGTTACCAATCCCTTTCTTACAGTATTATGGTAAATGTTCAGGGGCCACTTATGAGTGCGAACATATGAGTATTATAGGCTCTAAATCCATCCAAGTTGCTGCGAAGTCCATAATTTTAATCTTCTTTATGGCAGCATAATATTCCATTGTGTGTATGTACCATATTTTTTGTTTGTTTGTTTGTTTGAGTTGGAGTCTCACTCTGTTGCCCAGACTGGATTGCAGTGGCACGCTCCTGGCCACCGCAGCTTCAACCTGCTGGGCTCCAGTGATCCTTCTGCCTCAGCCTTCCAAGTAGCTGGAACTACAGGCACGCGCTACCACGACTGGCTGATTTTTTGATTTATTGTAGAGATGAGATCTCGCCAAGTTGCCCAGGCGGGTCTCAAACCCGCGGGTTCAGGCAATCCACTCACCTCAGCCTCTCAAGGCGCAGGATTACAGCCTGAGCCACCAAGTCCGGCTCACATTTTTTAATCCAGTCCAGTTTCAATGGACAGCACAGTTGGTTCCGTGTTTGTCCTATAGTGCTGCAATAAACAGAATGTGTGAGTATCTTTTTTATAGGGTGATTTAAGTTCTTCCAGGTATATTCCCAGAAGGGAAATTGCTAGGTCAAATGGAAAGTCAACTTCTAGTTCTTTTAGGAATCGCCACACTGTTTTCCATAAGGTTGAACTAGTTTGCATTCCCACCAACAGTGTAGAAGTGTTCCCTTTTCTCCGATCCTCACCAGCGTCTGTTTTTTATTTTAAGTAAACTCAAAACAAATGTTTTTTAAGATGGTCATTCTTTGGAGTTAGGTGATATCTCAATGTGGTTTTCATTTGCATTTCTGTGATGATTAGTGAGACTGAATATTTTTTCATGTGTCTGTTGGCAGCTAGTATGTCTTTTTTTTTTTTTTTGAGTTGGAGTCTCACTCTGTCTCCCAGACTGGAGTGCAGTAGCCGCTCCCAGCCACCGCAGCCTCAACCTGCTGGGCTCCAGCCATCCTTCCACCTCAGCCTTCCAAGTAGCCGGAATTACAGGCATGTGCTACCACACCCGGCTGATTTTTTGATTTATTGTAGAGATGAGGTCAGGTCTCGCTGCCCAGGCAGATCTCGAACCCGCGGGCCCAGGCAATCCACTCACCTCAGCCTCCCAAACGCATGGGATTACAGGCTGAGCCACTGAGCCCAGCGTATGTCTTCTTTTGAGAAGTGTCTATTCACGTTTTTGTCCACTTTTTAATGGGGCTGTTTGTTTTTTCTTTACATCATGTTTGAGTTCCTTGTAGATCTTGGATGTTAGGCCTTTGTCAGATAGGCAGTTGACAAATATTTTCTTCCATTCTGTGGCCTGTCTCCCCACTCTCTTGATGGTTTCTTTTGCTTTGCAGAAGCTTTTCAATTTGATTTTTTGACTATCTTATCTCTTATGGCTTGGGCACTTGGGGTTTTGATCAGGAATTGGTTGCCTATTCTGATTTCTGTAAGGGTACCTCCTGCATTTTCTAAGATTCTTAAAGTTCGGGGTTTTATGTTTAGGTCTTTGTTCGATTTGGAGTTGATTTTTGTATATGGTGACAGGTAGGGGTCCTGTTTCATTCTTCTGCACTGGTCAGCCAGTTTTCCCAGCACCATTTACCAAATAGGTTCTCCTCTTCCCAGTGGTTATTGTTGGAGGCTTCGTCAAAGATGAGTTGGTTGAGAAATTGAAGTTTTGCTTCCAGAATCTCTATCTTGTTCCATTGGTCTATATGCCTGTTCTTGTACCAATACCAAGTTGTTTTGATTATTACAGACTTATAATAAAGTTTGGAAGTGTGATACCTCCTGCTTTGTTTCTTTTGCTAAAAATTGTTTTGGCCACTCATGGTCGTTTATGTTTCCATATGAATTTCTGTATTGTTGCTGTCAGATCTGAGAAAAATGATGTTGGTATTTAATGGGTATAGCATTGAATCTGTAGATTGCCTTTGGTAGGATGGACATCTTAACAATGTTGATTCTTCCAGTCCATGAGCATGGAATATTTTTCCATTTGTTTGTGTCACTTTTTATTTTGTTGATCAGTGTTTTATAATTTTCATTGTATAGGTCTTTCACTTACCTGGTTAGGAAGATGCTGAAGTATTTCATTTTTTGTGTATAGCTATTGTGAATGGGCTTGCACTTTTTATTTGGTTCTTTACCTGTTTGCTGTTGGTGTATAAGAATGCAAATGTCTTTTGCACATTATTTTGTACCTTGAGACTTTGTCAATCTCCTTTATCAGTGCAAGGAGGATTTTAACAAATACTCTTGGATTTTCAAGGTATAGGATCATATCGTCAGCAAAGAGGGATAACTTGACTTCTTCTTTTCCTATTTGGATACCCCTGATTTCCTTCTCCTGTTTGATTGCTCTAGCTAGGACTTCTAACACTATGTTGAACAGGAGGGGTGAGAGTGGGCAGCCTTGTCCTGTTCCGGTTTTCAGGGAGAATGCTTCCAATTTCTGTCCATTTAACAATATGTTGGCTGTGGGTATATCATAGATGACTCTTACTATTTTGAGGTATATTCCCCCTATACCTAGGTGTTCAAGGGTTTTTATCAAGAAGAGAAGCTGGATTTTATCAAATGCTTTTTCTGCACCTGATGATATAATCATGTGTTTTCCTGTTTTTACAACCGTTCATGTATTGAAATACATTTATGGTCTTGTGGATGTTGAGCCAGTCCTGCATCCAAGGAGGAAGTCTACTTGGTCATGGTGGATGATTTTTTAGATATATTGTTGAATACAATTTGTTAGAATCTTGTTGAGAATTTTTGCATCTATGTTCATAAGGGATGTTGGCCTATAGTTCTCTTTCTTTGTTGGATCGTTGTCAGGTTTGGGTTTTAACATCACAAAATGATTTGAGGAGAGTTTTGTCTTTCTTGATTGCCTGGAATACCTTCAGTAGGATTGGTATCAGCTCTTCCTTGTATGTTTTATAGAATTCTACTGGAAATCTGTCTGGTCCAGGACTTTTTTTGTAGGTAGTTTTTTTATGACACAGTCAATTTCCTGAGTTGTTATTTGGTCTATTTAGGATCTCAGCTTCTTATTGTTTCAACCATGGGAGGTTGTGTGATGTTAGAAAGTCCTCGATTTCATTTAGGTTATCGAGTTTGTTTCCATACAGATGTGCATAGTAATCTCTGATCATCTTTTTTATTTCTTCGGGGTCAGTTGTGACTTAATCTTTTCCATTTCTGATTGTATTTATTTGGGCTTTTTCTCTTTTTCTTGGTCATTTTGGCTAGGGATCCATCAATCTTGTTAATTCTTTCAAGGAGCCAACTTTTTGTTTTGTTGATTTTTTCCTATGGTGTTTTTATCTTCTATGTCTGGTATTCGAGCTTTTACTTTGGTGAGCTGTATTCTTCTGCTGAAGTTAGGATTTTGGTGGTCTTGCCTTTCCAGTTCCCTTAGGTGATTTATTAGGCTGTTAATTCGTTCTCTTTCTATTTTCTTGGTGTGTGTTTGTAGAGATAGAAATTCCCCTCTTAGTACAGATTTCATGGCATTCCAGAGGTTTTGGTAAGATGCTTCCTCATTTTCAATTGTTTCCAGGAAGCTTTTAATTTCTGTTTGGATTTCTGTTGACCCAGGAGTTGTTCAACATCATGCTGTTTAGTGTTCATGTCTTTGTGGGTTTAGGAGAAATTTTCTTGGTGGTGATATTTATTTTTATTCCACTGTAGTCTGAGAAGGTGCATGGTGGTATTTCAATCTTGTGAAATTTGTTTATGATTGATTTACGGTCAAGGATGTGGTCAATCTTGGAGTACATTCTATTCAGTGATGAGTAGAATGTATATTCTGTGGTTGAGGTGGAGTTTTCTGTAGGTATCTACTAAGTCCATTTGATCAAGTGTCAAGTTGAGGTTCCAGATCTCTTTGTTGATATTTTTTGCCTCAATGATCTATGTAGGGTTGTTAGTGGGATATATAAGTCCCCAGCTATGATAGTGTTAGAGTCAATATCTTTTTTTAGTTTTCTTGGTAGTTTATAAAAGCCAGTGCTCCTGTGTTGGGTGTGTATGTGTTTAGGATGGATATTTTTTGTTGATGGATAGGACCTTTTATCATTATGCAGTGTCCTTTTGTATCTTTTTTATTTTTTGATAGCATAAAGGTTGTTGTGTCTGATGTTAAGATCACAACTCCTGCCTTCTTTTGTGATCCTTTTACCTGAAAATTTGTTTTCCATTATTTAACTTTCAGTCTGTGGGCATCCTTTGTGGTGAGATGAGTTTCCTGGAGGCAGCAACTTACTGGGTTATGTGTTTTTATCCAGTTTGCCATTCTATATCTTTTCAGTGATGCATTTAGTCCATTCACATTTGGGCTGACTATTGAAATGTGAGAGTTTGTCCCTGACATAATGCTCTTATAAGGCTGTTTTGTTTTTGTTTAGCTTTTGTTTTTATGTGTGTGTGTTTTCATTTTTGTGGGTATGCTGTGTGTTTTGCTGCTTCTGTGTTTGTTTGTAATCTTGTGAAATATATTGTCTTTCTTGTATTTCTTTTCTCTTCTGTGCACTATACTTTTTTAAGTATCTCCTGTAGAGCTGGTGTCAAAGCAGCATATCTTCTTAGGGATTGGATGCTTGGGCAAAATTTTAATTTTCTGTCACTGATGAAGCTTAGCTTGGCTGAGTAGAAAATTCTTGGTTGGAATTGTTTGTCTTTGAGAACATTAAAGATTGGGGTCCAATTCCTTTTGATCTGCAGTGTTTCTGCAGATAAGTCTGCAGTAATTCTGATTGTTCTCCCCTAGTAAGTAGTCTGAGCTTTTTCCCTTGCTGCTTTTAGGATTTTTTCTTTTATACATACTTTGTGTAGGCGAATTATTATGTGTCTAGGGGTTGGTCTTCTCATAAGATGTCTTACGGGGGTTCTCTGGATCTCTTGTGCTTATATAGTTATCTCATTGGCCAGATGAGGGAAGTTTTTTTGAATGACTTCATGGAATGTTTGTTCCAAGGTGCTTTCCATTTCAGGTATTCCAATCAGTTGTAGGTTTGTATTTATCAGCCCAACAGGGGCCGGAAGGGGCCGTGCTATGCTCCTATTGGAGGAGCTGCATGGGAGTAGGGTGGGGCCAATGCCGTGTTATGGTCCTATTGGATGCATAACAAAGCTGGGTACTGATTGGAGGCTTGCAGGTTTGAAATTGGCGCAGGGAAGTTTGAAATTGACCCACGCTGGGAAGGTTTGAAGTTGGCATGCACAGGGAATTGTGCTCACAGAAGCCAGACGAGGGTCTTGTTGTCTGGTGTGTTGGCGCCATTTTGGGAGCCGCCCCTCTGGTCGCTTCCTGCACCTTTCAGCTATGGTGTTGAGGTCAGCAATTACTCCAGCAGTTCTTCCTGGGATAAGCTCTGCTGATTTTAGAAAACAGTGCTCAGTTTCTATACTTCAGGAAGTGCTAGGGTCCAAGCAGAACAGCTGTGGTACCGGCAGCTTCACCAGGAGGACCCAGGTCATTTGCTCCCAAGTCCCCACTCAGTCAGCCTCTCACACTCCCACTTACACAACAGGAACAGAAACACATGCAGAACTGTCCATACAGTCACTCACACACACAGGGACTCATGCAGTCCAACTGGCTGTGCCACCACCTTCCTGGAAATCTCCAGGTGACAAACTTTAAAAGCAATACTTAAAGTTAAATGGATGCAAAAACTGTAATCCTTTTAAAGCTCAGCTTTCCTACATAATCCAAAAGCTTTCAAGAGACATTTTAACATCAGGCCATAACAACAGTTAGAACTGGAGAAAAAGTTACAGGAGCTGAAAAAACAGTTGATAGAGAGGGTTATTATCTCAGGTCTTCTTAAGGAAAGGAAAAAAAGCAATGAGAGATAATAAAAGTTGAACTTTTGAGATACTAGTCTAAAAAGTTTTCAAAAGGAAACAGGTTATAGAATTAAAAAGTAAAACTTCTTGTAATTTTATTAAGAGCAAATTAATACCTTAAGAAAAAACTTGTTTTAACACAGGTAAACAAAATTTAGAAAGACTTTCATAAATAATTTTCATACACAATCTCTTTCATAAATTCGACTTAATGAACATTATTATGACTTACACAGACCATTTACAACATGCCTGGACTTTCTGTTTTGCCCTATGACTCCCTCTTTCCTAAAAAAAACCAGTCATTTTACTTCAGAACTAAAATGTACCATGCAAAATCCTGTCACATATAAAATTATTCTCTTTTCTTTATAATCTTTCTTACCAAAAATACATTTTCATACCCATAACTTTCTTTACATCTCTTTCTCCCCTACTTACTGGTTTCTTTTTATCTTTTTTCCTAGATAACCTTTAATAACCTCCAGGTTACATTAAATAACTTTAAGTTTTAGTGAAAACCTAATAAGTAAGAAATTCTGAACTGTCTGTTAAATATCACATTTATAAATGAGACCCCTTAAACAATTCTTAGAAACATGTTTCCCCATAATATAATTAATTCTTAATTGAAAGAGATCCAGACATTTAATGAGCTTCCAAAACAATTTTATGATCTCAAATCACATAAAAAGTTTACTTACATTTATCTTACCTAAATCTACTCAATTCTTTTGTCTTTATCTGTTTATTTAAATTATGAAAATGTAGACATCAGACAAAGCTAGTTATTATTTAAGTTATTTCTTTTGTTAATTATTTTCAAAGTCTGTGAACATCAGGTACCACTTAAGTAAGAACCTTAAAGTTAAATATATGGGCATTTCATTAATAAATCAGAAGATTCAGTTGGTTTCATTGAACCAGCAAGCTTAAATTAGTCTTACTTGTCAAAAAAAAATACAAATAAAGATCATTCTGATCTTGGCTAGGTTTATAGTCTTATAACCCTCATGCCAAACCCTGACAATTTAAAATATCTAGCAGAGGCAAATATAAAATTTATCTAATTAGTAGAGTCAGACAAAAATGTATGCTGACAATTTTAAAGACATTTGTATTTTATCACTAATTTTAACATTATTTTTATTAAATATTTACTTCAGTTACAGGAACTTGGGCAACTTGGCGGAGACCTCGTCTCTACAATAAATCAAAATTAGCCGGGCATTGGTAGCACGTGCCTATAGTTCCAGCTACTTGGAAGGCTGAGGCGGAAGGATCGCCGGAGCCCAGCAGGTGGAGGCTGTAGTGGCCAGGAGTGTGCCACTGCACTCCAGATTGGGTGACAGAGTGAGGCTCCAACTCAAAAAAAAAAAAAAAGGCTGTGGACCAAAATTCCATGGCAGTTTAACTTTTAAAACTTATTTTACCTATTTTTATTTTTCAATTTTATACTAGTTTTTTTTTTTTGTTTGTTTGTTTTTTGAGTTGGAGCCTCACTCTGTCACCCAATCTGGAGTGCAGTGGCACACTCCTGGCCACTACAGCCTCCACCTGCTGGGCTCCGGCGATCCTTCCGCCTCAGCCTTCCAAGTAGCTGGAACTACAGGCGCGTGCTACCACGCCCGGCTAATTTTTTGATTTATTATAGAGATAAGGTCTCACCAAGTTGCCCAGGCAGGTCATGAACCCGCGGGCTCAGGCAATCCACTCACCTCAGCCTCCCAAGGCGCGGGATTACAGGCTGAGCCACCGAGCCCGGTTTAAACTAGTTTTTGATGTTTACATTTTAGTTCGAACTGGCTGAACTGTATAAGGAAAATAAACTCTCCAAGTAACTTGGAAGCCGTTTTATCTCAACACCAGCGGCTTAATAATAGCAGATTCAAAGCAGACAGAAAAGAAAGGAGAGAAATAGATTTAAAAGACTGTTTGCCGGGCTCGGTGGCTCAGCCTGTCATCCCGCGCCTTTGGGAGGCTGAGGTGAGTGGATTGCCTGAGCCCGCGGGTTCGAGACCCGCCTGGGCAGCAAGACCTCATCTCTACAATAAATCAAAAAGTTAGCCGGGCATGGTAGCGCGCGCCCATAGTTCCAGCTACTCGGAAGGTTGAAGCGGGAAGGATCGCTAGAGCCCAGCAGATCGAGGCTGCAGTGGCCGGGAGC
>NW_007251225.1:250339-255234 GCF_000164805.1 Carlito syrichta
TTCAACTCAAAGAAAAAAAAAAAAAAAAGACTGTTTAATTCTATTTTTGTAAGTTAACTATTTGAGCTTTGAATTTTTTCTTGCTGTAATTTGCCCATCATTTTAAAATGTACACACAAAAACAGGTTAATATCTATAACCAGCTGGGGTCTTAGAAAACCTGGCATGTCTTCTCTCAAATATAAAACCAGCTGGGATGCCCAATTGTTTCCAACCAAACAGTATTCATCCCAAGGGACTGATAAATGGAATAAATGTGTTGTTTTTCATATCGAAAAAAAGACAAAGTCAAAATAAACAAGTACAAACAACAAAACCAGAGGATGTCCCAAAAGTGCAAATGAGTTACAACTACCTTCCCCAGAGCCTGCAAATGGTTATTAAAAGCCCAAACAACTGAGTCTATGGGCTCGAGATCGGCCTGAGCAACTCAGCAAGACCTTGTTTCTACAATAAATCAAAAATTAGCAGGGCATGGTAGCGCCTGCCTATAGTTCCAGTTACTTGGAAGGCTGAGGCAGAAGGATCACCGGAGCCCAGCAGGTCAAGGCTGTGGTAGCCAGGAGCATGCCACTGCACTCCAGTCTGGGCGACAAGAGTGAGACACCAATTCAAAAAATAAATATAAATAAATAAATATAAATAAAAGCCCAAACAAGAAGGAGTTAAATGGAGCAACAGACCCGATCTCTGTGACTGGTGAATCAACTACAGGGGCTGATTGTGACCCAGAGGGACTATCCTGAAAATACAAATTTCAGAGGGACCTGACAAGTGAGGAGTCTCAAGTGCCCCACCCCCTTCCTGTTCCAGCCTTGGAACAAAGGGTGGGTCCGGAAAAGGATGAGGAAGACCTCCAAAGAGATCAACCTTGATTCTGGGGCTGAGTGGGAGGTGAGGACTCCAGCCCCACCCACCCCCACCGCCCCACCTCCTTCCCTGCTCCAGATCCTGGGGAGAGAGTGAAAGAAGTGAAAGTTCTACAGGAGATAGCAGAGCTGACAAGAGGAACAATTACAGAGTCTGCCACAAGAGGGCAGGGGTGTTTTCTTCTTTTTCTAATTTTAATGTTTTTTAATTCTTTTTTGGTCTGTTTGTTTGTTAGTGCACCTATTTTTAAAATATTATTCCTTTCTGCATGAATGTGTATGTGAGGGTTTGATCTGCATCCCCCACCTTTTTTCTACTTTCTTTCTTTTTCTTTCTTCTATTGTTTTTTGTTTCCCGTTTATGTGTGTATGTGAATGATTGAGTGTTCATCGTTCAGTTTTTGTTTGGTTGTAGGTTTGTTTTTGCTCTTTTATTCTTCTATTTTTTATTTATTTATTTATTTATTTATTTACTTATTTATTTATTTAGTTTAAAGTGTGTGTCAATATATGTGTGAGGGGTCAATCTGAATTCCTTTGGGGTTTTTTTTTTTTCTTTGTTTTGTTTTGCCAGTCGTTCTCTTTTTCTTCTCCATTCATTTTGTGTTAGGCGCATGTGTGTGTGTGTTTAGTTTTCCTGTTTTTTTTGTTGATGTTGTTTGTTTTGTTTCACTTTGTTGTCATTCCAGTTTGTTTTGGGGGGAGTGTATATATATGCATGTGTGTGTTCAATTGTTTTTTACTTGGGTTTCTGCTTTCATTGTTCTGTGTGGTTTTTTTTTGTTTTTGTTTTGTTTTGTTTTGGTTTTTGTTTGTTTTTTTTTTTTTGAGTTGGAGTCTTACTTTGTCACCCAGACTGGAGTGCAGTGGCCGCTCCCGGCCAACGCAGCCTCAACCTGCTGGGCTCCAGCAATCCTTCCCCTCCGCCTTCCAAGTAACCGGAATTACAGGCATGCGCTACCACGCCTGGCTGATTTTTTTTGATTTATTGTAGAGATGAGGTCTCGCTGCCCAGGCGGATCTCAAACCCACAGGCTCAGGCAATCCACTCACCTCAGCCTCCCAAAGGCGCGGGATTACAGGCTGAGCCACCAAGTCCAGCTAATTTTCTTTAAATTCTTATCCATCTTATTTCATTCCATTTTTCTCTGTGCTCCTCATTGCTGTCACTGTAATTACTGTCAAGTAATTTCAAGTGTAACAAAGAAAAAACCCCTGAAAAATCAGACCGAGGAGTGCAAACAATGGCTCCAGAATACAACAGGGATTAGGGAACAGATGAAAAGAGTGAATAAGACTCAAGAAAGACAAGACGCAACACTGAAAGAACTTGTAACAGAGATTTTGGCAATAAAAAATTTCACCCAGGAAATAAATAACAAGATGACAAGCATGGAAAGCAGAATTAATCTAGTCAAAGAAAGAATCTCAGAACTTGAAGACCAGAACATAGAATTAACCCAATCAGTAAAAAACATAGAAAGAAAACTCAGAAAGAAAGAATAGCCTACAAGAGATGTGTGATTGTATCAAGAAGCTGAACCTATGCCTGATTGGTATTCCAGAAGAAGAAAGGGAAATGGAGAATACCTTGGAGCGAGTTTTCCAGGAGGTAATCCAAGAAAACTTTCCCTATCTCATCAGAGATGTGACCAGTCAAACACAAGAGGTACAGAGAACCCCCACAAGACATCAAATGAAAAGATCAACTCCTAAACACATTGTAATAGGCACCAAAAAAATCCTAAAGGCAGCAAGAGAGAAAGGTAAGATTACCTACCAGGGAAAACCAATCGGAATAGCAGCAGACCTATCAGCTGAAATACTACAAGCAAGAAGGGACTGGAGTCCAATATTCAAAGTCCTCAAAGATAAATAATTTCAACCAAGAATTTCTTACCCAGTCAAGCTCAGCTTCACCAGTGATGGAGAATTAATATCTTTCCCAGACATCCAATCCCTAAGAGAGTATGCAGTTTCCAGACCAGCTCTACAGGAGACACTTAAGAAGGTGTTAAGCACAGAAGAAAGAAAAAAAAGAATAACCACACACTTGCCAAGAGAACAGAAGAGCATAGAATCAACAGAGAATACAATGCAATAAGAAACTTGAAAACACACACATACATTAACTCCAAAGCCAAAAGAAAACAAAGAAAAAACTATATAAGAGCCTCATGACAGGGATAAACGATCACATTTCAATAACCAGCCTGAATGTGAATGGACTAAATGCACCACCGAAAAGACAGAGCATAGCAAACTGGCCAAGAAACCATGGCTCAATTATTTGCTGCATCTAGGAAACTCATCTCACCACAAGGGATGCACACAGATTCAAAATTAAAAGGATGGAAAACAAGTTCCCAGGAAAATGGATCACAAAAGAAAGCAGGAGTTGAGATCTTGATATCAAACAAAACAACCTTTATGCTATCAAAAAGTTTAAAAGATACAAAAGGACACTACATAATTATAAAAGTTTCAATCCATCAACAAGAAATATCCATCCTAAACATATATGCACCGAGCACAGGAGCACTAGTATTTATAAAGCAACTACTAAGTAAACTTTAAAAAAGATGTTGACTCTAACACTATTATAGCAGGGGACTTGAATATCCCACTAACATCCCTAGATAGATCATTGAGGCAAAAAAGTCAACAAGGAGATCCAGAACCTAAATTTGACACTCAAACAAATGGACTTAACAGATGCCTACAGATTATTCCACCCAACAACCACAGAACATACATTCTACTCATCACCACATGGAATGTACTCCAGGATTGATCACATTCTTGGCCATAAATCAAGCATAAACAAATTCCATAAGGTTGAAATATTGCCATGCACCTTCTCAGACCACAGTAGAATAAAAATAAATATCAACACCATCAAAATTTCCCCAAAGCCCACAAAGACATGGATGCTAAACAGCATGATGCTAGCAACTACTGAATCAACACTGAAATCAAAACAGAAATTAAAAGATTCCTGGAAACAAATGAAAATGAAGAAACGTCTTACCAAAACTTCTGGGATGCCATGAGATGAGTTTTAAGAGGGGAATTTATATCTCTATGAGCACATATCATGAAAGTGGAAGGATCACAAGTTGAGAGCCTAAAAAACCACGTAAGGGAGCTAGAAAGAGAAGATGACCAAAACTCCAACTTTAGCAGAAGAATTCAAATCACCAAAATAAGAGCCCAAATACAGGACATAGAAGACAAAAATATCATAGAAAACATCAACAAAACAAAAAGCTGGTTCTTTGAAAGAAATAACAAGATTGATGGGCCCCTAGCCTGAATGGCAAGAAAAAGAGAGAAAAAGTCAAATAAACAAAATCAGAAATACAAAAAAATCAACTCAAAACTGACCCCAAAGAAATTCAAAAGACTATCAGAGATTACTATATACACCTATATGGCAACAAACTTGATAACCTAAATGAAATGGAGGACTTTCTGACATCACACAACCTCCCCAGATTGAAACAAAAGACACTGAGAAACTAAATAGACCAATAACAACCCAGGAAATTGACTCTGTCATAAGAAAATTACCTTTTAAAAAAAGCCCTGAACCAGATGGCTTTCTAGCAGAATTCTACAAAACATACAAGGAGGAACTGATACCAACCCTATTGAAAGTATTTCCGGCAATTGAGAAAGATAGAATCCTCCCCAAATCATTTTACAAAGCTAACATCACACTGATACCCAAACCAGGTAAAGATCAAACAAAAAAAGAACTGCAGGCTAATACCCCTTATGAACATAGATGCAAAAATACTCAACAAGAATCTGGCAAATCGGATCCAAAAACACATCTCAGAAATCATCCACCATGACCAAGTAGGCTTCATTCTCAGGATGTAGGGCTGATTCAACATTCGCAAAACCATAAATGTAATTAAACACATCTACAGATGTAAAAACAAGAACCCCATGATTCTGTCATTAGATGCAGAAAAAGCATTTGATAAAATCCAGCATCCCTTCTTGATAAAAACCCTT
>NW_007251225.1:255254-261162 GCF_000164805.1 Carlito syrichta
CCAACATCATTCTTCTCAGACCTGGAAATGACAATACAGAAATTCATATGGAAGCATAAACGACCACGAATAGCCAAAACAATTATTAGCAAAAGAAACAAAGCAGAAGGTATCATACTTCCAGACATCAAACTTTACTGTAAGGCTACAGTAATCAAAACAGCCTGGTATTGGTACAATAACAGGCATAGAGACCAATGGAACAGGATAGAGATTCTGGAAGCAAAGCCTCAATTTCTCAACCAACTCATCTTTGATAAAACCTCCAACAACAACCGCTGGGGAGAGGAGAACCTATTCTGTAAATGGTACTGGGAAAACTGACTGATCGCATGCAAAAGATTGAAACAGGACCCCTATCTATCACCAAATACAAAAATTAACTCTAAATTGATCAAAGACCTAAATGTAAAACTTCAAACTATAAGAATCTTAGAAAATGCAGGAGACACCCTTATTGAAATTGGAACTGGCAACCAATTCCTTATCAAAACCCTAAGTGCCCATACCATAAGAAATCAGATAGACAAGTGGGACCTCATCAAACTGACAGGCTTCTTTAAAACCAAAGAAACCATCAAGAGAGCAGGGAGACAACTCACAGAGTGGGTAAAAATATTTGCCTACTATATATCTGACAAAGGCCTAACATCTAGGATCTATAGGAAGCTCAAATGCACCAAAAAGAAAAAAACAAACATCCCCATTAAAAAGTGGCCTAAGACATGAATAGACACTTCTCAAAAGAAGATATACAGGCAGCCAACAGACACATGAAAAAGTGCTCAACCTCACTAATCATCAGAGAAATGCAAATCAAAACCACATTGAGATACCACCAGTATCTTACCACCCAGTAAGAATGACCATCATTAATAGAACAAACAACAACAGATGCTGGCAAGGATCTGGAATAAAAGGAACACTTCTACACTACTGGTGGGAATGCAAACTACTGCAACCTCTTTGGAAGACAGTGTGGCGATTTCTGAAAGAACTAGAAATCGACCTTCCATATGACCTAGCAATTACCCTATTGGGAATATACTCAGAGGAACTCAAAAAATTCTATAAAAAAGATACCTGCACACATATGTTTGTTGCAGCTCTATTCACAATAGCAAAAACATGGACACAACCATGTTGCCCTTTGAAGCTGGACTGGATTTTTTTAAATGTGGTTCATATAGACAATGTAGCCATAAAGGACAAACTATGGACTTTGCAACAACTTGGATGGATTTAGAGTCTATCATTATCAGTGATCTATCACAGAAACAAAGAACAGAGTACCATATGTTCTCACTCATAAGCAGACCTTAAACAATTATCATAATACTATAAGAAAGGGATTGGGGCCCGACTCAGTGGCTTAGCCTGTAATCCCAGCACTTTGGGAGGCCAATAGAATAAAAAAATATCCAGGCATGGTAGTGTGCATCTGTAGTTCTGGCTACTCAGAAGGCTGAGGTGGAAGGATCACTGGAGCCCAGAAGGCTGACACTGGGGTGGCCGTGAGCGTGCGTGCCACTGCACTCCAGCCTGGGCAAAGGAGTGAGACGCCAATACAAAATAAATAAATAAATAAATAAAGGGATTGGCAGTAGTGGGAAACTGCCAGGGAAAGGGGGATGGAAGTGGCAATTGAGGGAAACTGCCAGAGGAGGGTGCCTGCACAATGAACAATTGTATACCTAACCCTGAATTGTATCCCACATCTCTAAAATAAAAATTTAAAAGGAACAGGTTAAACTCCTAGCTTACAATCTAATCTGATTTACCCACCAGTATGTCCGCTCCCAACCTCCATTTTCCCACCAGTTAACAGTAGAAGGACATTTGCCGTGATCAAAAGGGATGTTCTTTGAAGAGTCCCCAAAGTAAGCCGTAGCAACTGCAGAGAGCTTACTTTGGGGACTCATCCCAGCACAGTCACCAAATTTGTTTCCAGCTGCTTTCCCTCGCATTCAATTAAAAACGAGAAGCAGAAACTGGGAAAAAAGAGAGTTTAATTATTTGTAGCTAGGCTTCAGGGAGTGGGCTGATATTGATACCACAACCCATTCAAAGCAACACAAACTTATTTCAGTATTTACACCCAAGATACATAACCCTTCACCCACCCTGTAAGTACAGTTTAAGAAGACTACATACAGTTTCAGCATGACTCAAGGTCTACGTTCACATGTTCTGATACACAACCACTGACATAAGGTAAAGTCTCCTGGTATGCCAACATTTTCAGATAATATTCTGGAATTTGCAACATTTTCTTTATGGTTCCCCAGAGGAAGGGGCAAACAATTGCAACATTGAAAAGGAACAGAAAGTTACAACATTTAAAAGGGAAAAAAAGTTTTAAATTGTTTTAAAACACAATGTGTAACAAGACCCATAACAAGATCTTGTTTCTACCAAAAATCAAAAAATTAGCCTGGCATGGTAGAGCACTCCTGTAGTCCCAGCTACTTGGGAGGCTGAAGCGGAAGGATCACCTGAACCCAGGAGGTCCTGGCTGCAGTGAGCCGTGATTGTGCCACTGTACTCCAGACTGGGCAAAAGTAAGATCCCAAAAAAAAAAAAAAAAAAAAAGAAGGAGAAAAAAGAAAAAAAGAAAAGACAGCCCCACACCCATGAATGTCTGCAGCAGCTAGACCCCCAGGGGCACTGTCCAGGATCTATTTGTGGGTAGACAGCTGCAGTGGTAGCAGTCATAGGAGCAGTTTCCAAAATCTGGGTCTCATCTGGGAGGGTCCTAGAACAGGCCCCTGACTTCCACCCTTTAGCCCAGCTGAATGAAGAGTTATAAGCCCTTGTTTCCCTTTATAATTGCCTTTTTGCTTAAAATGCATAGAGTGTTTTCTGCCTTCAGCACTGAACCATGACAGCCACAGGTTGTACCTGAATCCTGACTCTTATGAACCTGGAGACATGAGCCTGGGCAAGATGACCTTCCAGCCCTGTAGGAGGGCAGTAAAGAGTATTATGAGCCTGAACAGTGGCTCATGACTGTAATCCCAGCACTTTGGGAGCCGAGATGAGAGGATTACCTGAGCCCAGGGGTTCAAGACAAGCCTGAGCAACATGGAGAGGCCTCATCTCTGCAATAAATCGAAAAATTAGCTGGGCATGGTAGAAGACTGAGGCAGAAGGATCACCTGAGCCCAGCAGATTGAGACTGTGGTGGCCATGAGCATGCCACTGCACTCCAGCCTGGGTGTCAGAATGAGATTCCAACTCAAACAAACAAACAAACAAAAAGTATTATGGAGCTTCTATATCCTTCCTCCTTCCTCTGTGCAAAGCAGTCCTATGAGTCTGTCTCAGCTGTATCCTGACTTGTTGCAGAAGAGCCAGTGTGGAAAACCGGGGCTTGGGGTCAGAAGGATAGTCGCTGTGGGCACAGTGAGGAACGGCATGTGGAGTTATTTAAACTGACTCTTTTCCTGCTACCCCTGTCCCTAAAGATCCCCACAGGAAGCACGGAGCTCCAGACCTATGCAGCCTACTTCTCAGAGCTCTTCCTACTACTGCCCCAGGATGGGGTTTATTCCTGAGGCCCTTCACATTCCCCAGTCAGCTCCTCTTTGAGTCCTCACTGAAAGTGGCCAGCTTTCTGGACTTACATCCTTGCTCTCATGTACTTGTCTCATATTAAAAATTCCTAGACTACATGCAGTGGCTCACATCTGTAATCCCAGCACTTTGGGAGGCCAAGGCGGGAGGATTGTTTGAGCCAGGTGTTCCAAACCAGCCTGGGCAACATAGCAAGACTGCGTCTTTACAAAAAATCAAAACATTTGCTGAGCATGGTGGCACATCCTGGTTTTCCCAGGAGGATAAACTACTCAGGAGGCTGAGACAGAAGGATAGTCTGAGCACAGCAGGTAAAAACTATAGTAAGCCCTGATCGTGCCACTGCACTACAGCCTGGACAACAGAGTGAGACCCCCAACTCAAAAAATAAAAATTTTAAAATTTTACAAAACAAAAAAATTCCTCACAGCCTTAGAAATGTGTCTATACTTGTCTGCTGCTACCCCAGGCAGGCTCTCTCACCAGACCAGCCCACCAGCCCACCGGCCCCAGCTTGGGTCTCTGCTCTATCCATACCTACCCTTCCATTGCCATCTGATCACTCATGATCCCTATTTAAAACCAGTGACTGGCTTTTAAGTCCATCAATTAAGGATGCACAAGAAACTAGTTACAACGGTTACCCATGCAGAGGGGATCTGAGAGGCCAGGGGCCAAGTACTCATGTAGATACAAAAATAATTTTGTTAGATTTTCATTTTCTTAAGTTCATTTTTTGAATCATAGGTACAAAGAATGGAGTGATAATAGCCCTCATTTAGGTCACATGATGTATCAACATTGTTGCATAAAAGGTCTATCTTTTGGTTTGGTTTTGTTTTCTCCATTCCCAACTCCCATTCCATCTCCCACCATGAATATACATAATGTGGGTCTCTTTGTCTTTATTTTTACTAAATTTTATTATTCCGTTTTTGTTTTCTGCGGGGTTTTGTTGTGGGTTTTGTTGTTGTTGTTATTGTTGTTTATTTGTTTGGTTTTGGTTTTAGTTTTTCATTTTTGGTTTTTTGAGTTGAAGTCTGGATCACCGCAGACTTGACCTCCTAGGCTCAGGTGATCCCTCCACCTCAGCCTCCAGAGTAGCTGAATCTACAGGCACATGCCACCACATTCAGCAATTTTTTTTATTTTTATTTTTTTGTAGAGACAAGGTCTCACAATGTTGCCCAGGCTGGTCTCAAACTTCTGGGCTCAAGTGATCCTCCTGCCTGGACTTCCCAAAGTGCTGAGATTACAGGTGTGATCTACCACACCTGGCCTCATTTTATTCTATGTATTGATTTTATTTTCTCTTTCTGATTTCTATATTCTTTTACCTAGTCGTTTTTTAATTCATCGTGTTACCATTTATACATTGTACCAGATCCAATTAGTGTGTCAACCCAGATTCCCCCAGCCCCACCTGTGCCTAGACCACCCTGAAAGACCCCGGTGATGGCTCATGCCATTCCCAAACCCAGCGACCACTGCTGACCTATTTCCAGGCTTTTGACACAGCCTCAATTGTGTCTTTTGTGGTAGAAGATGCAACAACCTCAGTGTCCTGGTATGACTTGGCTGGATCCATTAAGCTTGACCTTCTTAGTGGCGGTCCCAGGAAGACAGAAGAAGGCAAGGATAGGAGATTATTTTAATATAACCCAGAAGTGTGGGGGAGTTAAAGTCCTGCAAAGTAGATGTAAACCAATAAGAGGCAAGAGGAAAGGACTCAAATGATGCTTTCCCTTCTTCCCTGCCTTACTTCTATCCATGTCTCTCTGGTCTCCCTGAAATTATACATATACACACATCCCACAAATACACCAAATAAAGCATTGGCATGTATACTTTGCTTTTGATTCTGTGTTCCCAGGAACCCAGACTAAGAAAGACAGTTGGTACCAAGAGTGATCCTTGAAAGCAGAGCCTCAAAACCAGATTTGCAGTTGATTTCCCATCTGTCATAAGGCTACAGAGACCCCATTGCAAGTGATAAGTGGAGTGACACTAAGCTCTGGCATGCAGTGAATTTTTACCTACAATTAACTGAGATTAGTAGGTGGAAGGGAAACACTGGGAGATCAAGTGGCTGCTACATTTGTTCTCTATAAGAATAGTATCAGCCAGGCTCGGTGGCTCAGCCTGTAATCCCGCGCTTTGGGAGGCTGAGGTGAGTGGATTGCCTGAACCCGCGGGTTCAAGACCCGCCTGGGCAACCTGGCGAGACCTCATCTCTACAATTAAAAAAAAAAAAAATCAGCCGAGCATGGTAGCACATGCCTGTAATTCCAGCTACTGGGGAAGGTTGAGGCGGAAGGATCGCCGGAGCCCA
>NW_007251225.1:261283-312096 GCF_000164805.1 Carlito syrichta
ACAGGGTGAGACTCCAACTCAAAAAAAAAAAAAAAAGAATAGTATCAAGGTGTCTTCCTATGTTACACAATTGGGGACAATCAAAAAAAAAAAAAAAAATAGGCTCGGGGAAGCTAATATTTTTTTCTGAGTGGGAGTTTCACTCTGTCACCCATGCTGGAGTGTAGTAGCACAATCACAGCTCACAGCAGCCTTGATCTCCTGGGTTCAGGCAATCCATCTGCCTCAGTCTCTCCAGTACCAGTACCTACAAGCATGCACCACCACACCCTGCTAATTTTTTTTGTAGAGATGAGATCTCATTATGCTGCCCAGGCTAGTCTTGAATTCCTGGACTCAAGCAATCCTCCTGCCTTGGTCTCCCAAAGTTCTAGGATTACAGATGAGACCACCGTGCCCAGCCTATTTTAACTTAAGTATATGTACAAATCCAGAAGACCTCTAAGGTAGCATTTCAGGAGACTTTCAAATCTTAAGAGATCTATCTCCTAAGAGACCGTGCCCAAAAATCAGGACCAAGACCTGATTATAAGCAGTAAAAGAGACTAAATGCATAGTGTTGCATTCTGTGCCAAAGTCTGAGATCTAACAGGGCAAGATTAGAATCATGAGGCCTGGGATGGAGACATTTGGGTGATGACCCTGACGTCCTGGGTCCCTGAATTACCCTGAATTCAAGGATGCTCGCCCTCAGCCCTTCAATTCAATTTCATACTAGGAAATGGGAGAGGACTTGAAGTGAAATAAGACAAGAAAAATAAAGTATAAAAATCTGAAAAAATAAAACTGGTATATTCAGATGATCTGATTGTTTATATAAAAAATCTTTTAAAACACTGTAGGTAAAATATTAGACTAACTAAATTTAACATGATCACTGGATACAAGATTAATATATAGCAATTATATTTTTAATTTCTATACATTGCACAAAATCCTTCAATTAAGGATGGATTGATATGTTCAATCAATATAAGCCAAAAAATAGAAAAATCTAATTTAAAATAATCTATGTTTACATATTTTAAATATGGTTTTAACATATCATCCCAGAAAAGAAAACATATAGGAACAAATCTAACAAAATATGTGCAAGACCACTATACTGAAAACTACTACCTTTATTAAGAGAAGTTAAAGAGGACCTAAATAAATGAGATAAATGGAGAAATACACCATGCCCATGGTTAGAAGACTCTATATTGTAAAGATTCCAATTCTCTCCAAACTGATCTATAGATTGACTATAACATTTCAAAGTTATTTTTTGTTGAAAATGAGCAAATTGATTCCAAAATTTAAGTGACTATGCAAAGAACTTAAAAGAAATACAACTCTGAAGAAACAGAACAAAGGTAGAAAATTTATACTGTCAAATATCAAGATATTATATAGCTACAGGAATTTAGATAGGGTGGTATTGGTGCAAAGATGGATAAGTAAATCAGAGGAGCAGAATAGATGGTATAGAAATAGACACTGCAGTGTAGTGGAAAAGAGGTGGTCTTATCAACAAATAGTGCTGGTTCAATTCAATATGCATATGGGAAAAATGAATCTTGACCTCTACCTCACATCATACATCAAAATTAATTTCAAACTGATAATAGATCTGTGAAAGTAAAACAATAAAGTTTCAGACCGGATGCAGTGGCTCAAGCCTGTAATCCCAGCACTTTGGGAAGCCGAGGCAAGAGGATTGCCTGAGCTCAAGGGTTCGAGACCAGTGAGGGCAACTTGGTGATACCTCATCTCTATAATAAATCAAAATATAAGTCAGGCAAGGTAGCACGTGCCTATAGTTTCAGCTACTTGGAAGGCTGAGGCAGAAGGATTGCCTAAGCCCAGCAGAACGAGACTGTGGTGGCTGTGAGCATGCCACTGCACTCCAGCCTGGGCAACAGAGTGAGACGCCAACTCACAAAAAAAAAAAAAGAAAGAAAGAAAGAGAAAGAGAGAGAAAATAAAGCTTCTAGAAGAAAACATGGGAAGATATCTTCATGACCTTAGAGTAGGCAAAAACGTCTTTAAGAAAACAAAAAGGTATGCATTGACAATAAAGGGATTAATTGGACAACATCAGTATAAACTACTATTTATCAGAACTCATCAAGAGAGTGGAAACATAAGCCACAAACTGATAAGATATTATACACACACACACACACACACACACACACACACACACACACACACAGGCATATACACATACACACTTAAATACATATACATACATGGGGGACGAAAAAAACTGGAATTATTTTTTGGAGGGTGGGCACCTTGTAGTACAGGTGTCCCCTGCTAAATAAGTGTTCTAGGAATCCATCAGCACCAGTGTACCAGCTAGCATTGTTGTAAGAGGCTGTGTTCAGCTTCAGTGAATTTTTTTTTTTCTACATTCTTTCAACAAGTGTGCCCGTTTCATGATGGGTGATTTAGGAGCACACCTGACCACACCACTCTGAGTATTCAGCAGTTGTTGACCAAAAAGGGCATGACCCCCATGTCCCACCGTCCCTATTCACCTGATCTCACCCCAAGTGACTCTTTTTTGTTTGCCTCACAGGGAAACATTTTGCCCATGTGGAAGAGGAGAAACAAAAAAAGCAGAAGCACTAAAAGTCATCAAAATGATGAGTTCAAAAACTGTCAGTGGAAAAAGGATCTTGATAGGTGTATTGCATCAAATGAAGAGTAGTGGGAAAAGGATCTTGATAGGTGTATTGCATCAAATGAAAAAGCAGTGGAAAAAGGATCTTGATAGGTGTATTGCATCAAATGAAGAGTATTTTAAAGGTGACTGAAGTTTAAATTTGTAAGAATAAATACACAGTTTTTTTTTAATAAATTCTGGAGTTTTGGGGGCCCCCACTTGTGTGTGTGTGTGTGTGTGTGTGTGTGTGTGTGTGTGTGTGTGTGTGTGTGTGTAAGCACATACATCCACACATATAAAGGATTCTGTATGCAAAACATATAAGAAATTCCTACAAATCCATAAGGAAAAGGAAGACACCCAAGAGAAATAAATGAACAAAAGACTCAAGCAAGCACTTCACAAATGAGTATGTTCAAATGGTCAAGAAGCAGTTGAAAACATGCTTGACTTTATTAATCATCATGGAAATATAAATCAAAACTACAGTAAGATCCCAGTAGACCTTCACCAGAATCATTAGAATTAAAAATAAGAAAATAAAGGATATGATATAATGGGAACCATCTTACACACCTAGTTGGAGTGTAAAACTGATACAATTTGTCTCTTCCAATACTGTTTGGCAATATATACTAATATTGAACATACATCCTATGACCCAGCAATTAAATGTACACAGAAATGTGTGTATATATGCACCAGAAGTCATGCACAGAAATGTTCACAATGGCATTATAATATCTAAAAACTGGAAACATCTACCTACCAGTAGTAGAATGAATAACATACATTGTGATATAGTCATACAATGGAATGCTATACAACAATTTTTAAAAGAACACTCCACAGCTATATACAACATAAGTTAATTTCATAAACAATATTTTTAAAAGAAATCAGACACAAAAAATGCATGCCATGTGATTTAATTTGCATAAAGTTCAAAAACATAAAACCAATCTATGGTGTTAGACTCAATATAAGGAGAATTGGAAGGAGAGAGAGGGTGGTGACTGAAACAGGGGATGGGGAGGACCTGGGGTCCTGATAATGATCTATTTTTTTTTTTTTTGGATGCTGCTTACATAGGTGTGTTACTTTGTGAAAATTCACTGAGCTGTACATGAACGATTTGTGCATTTTTTCATAAGTTGACTTTCAGTGTTTAAAAATGCTTTTAATTCACCAGTACAAATAGGTAAAAAGACATAAGAGCATAAGAAACTTCCTTACCAGGTATCCTTTCCCCTCCTTCTTGCCTATGAGCCAGTCCTGTAGACCTGGAGCCCCTGCAGATAGCCAGCTGAGAAAAGTAAAATGAGGAAGGTCTTACAAACTGAGAACATCCCCTTCCCTAAAGACAAGTACTTGATAACACAGATCTCAGCTCAGAGAAGGGAATGAGAAGTCCTATCTTTGAATGAAGATTGAAGTGTCTGGAGCAGCACAAAGGATGCAACTGGAACTGCTATGAATGGAAAGGTCACTCATGAGAAGCAAAGCAGATGGGAGTTGGAGGTGGCGCAGGGACTGTGGACAATTTTTCTTGGTAATTGCTTAACTCAGATGACATCAGACATAGGAGAGCTGATGCTGAATGGAACTATACTGGCAAGTGAGAGTGGGTGGTTCTCAGTGGCCTCAGGCTAAAAGAAATTATCTAAAGGGAGAATTTCATCAACAAACTAGATGTGAGATACTTCGAGATATAGGACCTTTTTCTTCCCCTCAAACCCCATTTTTTTGTCCATATAATGGCAATTATATACCTGAGCCATTTGGGTCCTTCAAGAAGACAGAATTAGACTTACAAAATATTTATGAGGAGAAACACCTGTGGGGATCATTGGAGAGGAAGAAGACAGCAAGAGAAGCCAGGGAAAGCCTTCAAACTTCAATGCCAGCCTGACATCGGCAAAGAAACAAGATAAGGAAGGAGGATTGTGTAGGAAGAGTCTCAGACTGCATTATGGTTCCAAGAAAGGGTTGGCCATGCTAATGGGTAATCCCCAAGCCAGTCATCCATTGGGGAGCCCCTCATCTTTCAATAGTGGGCCTGTCATGCTCAGTTATTGACAGAGAGAAGCCCCACAGGAAGTATGGCGTAAATGCAAAAATACTGGTGGATTTCAAGAGAGAGCAGTTAAGGCTGTCAATCAACTATGCTGCCAATAGCAGGAAACCCCTGCAACAGGAACATTTTCAGGACCTCCACAGTTCACTCCTTGCCCAGCACAGACCTACACTTCCACACGGGTTAGGGAGAAGCTCCTCCATACTTCCTATAGGCCTCTTTCCAGGAAGCTTAACTCAGAAGAGGGGGACAAGTGAATGAATTATAGCCTCCATGACTGTAGCTGGTTTCAGGAATGCAACTGGTACATCTTCTCCTTCTTCTAGTCACTTTAAATTCTCCTCACTCTTTACTGTCACCTTGGTAGGTCTTGATGAATTTCCTGTTGGTATAATCAAAGCCTTCATTTCTGAGGAGGCTGAGCCCTTGACCATCATATTGTTCTCAGACTAGAGTTGCTGCACTTGTCTGTTCACTGTTATAGTGGGACAAGGGAGTACCAGGAAGTGGCCAAGTGGATCACCTGGGTTCTGCACATATTCCTCCCTGCATCCACGGTATAGCAGAAGCTCTGTCTCCCACTGATCAGGATCACCTTCTGCCCTGTTGGTTCTCCCCATTTGTGTCCTAGTAACAGCTATAGCTTGTAGTTGACGGGGACTTTTGCTGTGTACCTTAGCAAGAAAGTGTCCCTTCTGGGAATCAGGACATTCAACTTTGCAAAACACAGAGCTGTGTAGATAAGAAGCATAAACTCCCTAAATGAGTCCAAGACTCATGGTGCCAACCATGAGTCTTCACAAAGGAAGGGAAACATTGAATGCATCTACTGCTTTGTGAAAGACAGAATCCTATCCTTGCAAAGTGTTACCTCTGAGCTGGTGCTTCAGCTGTGCCTTTAGAGGTTGTTCCAGTGCCCCATAAGGTCTGCTGATTTGGGGTGGTGTGGTGTGTGATACCACTGTGATCTGAGTCTACCCTGCACTTACTTCTCTTTGAAGTTGTGTAGTGAATACCCTGGGTATATTCCTTGCTGGTGGATCAGGCATTCTGTAAGCCCCTTGATAATGCTGCTGGCTGAGACTACGCAGACAGGAAAGGAAGATTTATATTTGAGAAAACAAACCACTAGATAGAAGGGGTCTCATATGGTCCACCTGCCTGCAAGTGGCTGGATGGTCTCACAGAAAATAGTACCATGTCCAGATGTCAGCATTAATCTCTGCTGCTGATAGGTTGAATATTCAGAGACAGCAGTGGCTACAACTGTCTTGATAAGGGAAAGTCCAAGTTCTTAGATTCACTTGTAACCTCCATCTCTGCCACTATGGCCACTCCATTCATGTGCCCACTGGGCCAGTTCTGGGGTAGCCAATGACAACTCTATCTAATGTCAACTGGCCGAATTGTCTGGACCACTTGGTTGTCCAGTGCTTCCCCGTCTTCTTTCTGGTGGGTAACAAAGTATAATACAAAGATCTTCACACTCTGTTCCCACCCCTACAGTGCACCCACATGCCTCTACCCAGACCTCCCTGCCTCTATCTTCTCAGTCTTTTCCTTTCGGTCCTCTGACTAGGTCATTGACTATTGCCAAGAATCTGTATATATTCTCACCTCAGACCAGCTCACCTTCCAAACAAAGTGTATGACAAGGTGTCTTGCTCACATTGGGAAGAAATGTCCCTCTGACTGTCTTTCAAGGCCACACTTGAATGTGACTATAATGCAGTTGCCATTCACTTCTGGCTCCCACATGTGTACCGAGTCGGTCATTCACAAACCAAGCTCAGGCCTTTTTCTCTTTCTTCAGTTGATCATATGAGAAACCCCATATAGCTCTAAGCTTGGGCTGGGGAAGAGGCGTGTTGCAACACTGGCAAATGACAAGGAGCTCTGGGCTGTGTGCCCATGTAGCTTACTCATGCCCTCCAGCTGTGCTCAGGCTGAATCCTAAAGATACCATTCTATTTTAGGACGAGCCTATCTGATGGGTCCAACAGAGCCTATCTGATGGATCCAACAGTTTCAGATATATAATTATTTGACGCCCCGTGGTGAAACCAGGGTCCAATAACATGTTGGGAGCTGTTTCCAAAAAAAATACATGTAATTTTCTGCTGTGAATTGCATGGCCTTGCTCTAGACTCCCAGGGATCTGCATTGTTATTCTCTTGCTGGAACTTGCCACAAGCTCCTTACTATATTTTTCTTCTACTATTGACCCCTCCAACATCATAAGTTCTCCCAGACGATATGGCCCAACTGGATGGTTGTTTGCACAGGGTCTGGACCTGCTGCAGAGCCTTTCCCACTCCTGGCCCCACACAGAGCTGGCCGCCTTCTGTGCATGGGCCAGAGCAGCATTTGCAGGTATGGAAGGTGCTTCCTCCAGGACCCAATAAGGCCTACCACATGCTCTGTTTCCTTCTTTGTGTTAGGGAATGCAAGATGCAGCCACTTGTCTTTTGTTGTGGATAGGATGTCTCAGGCCACCCCTAACCACTGGGCCCCTAAAAACTTCACTGAAGCAATGGGTCTCTGAATCACTGAAGTGTGTGTCTCGCCAAGATCTCCGCAGTAGCAGCCACCTCTTTCTCATTCTATCTGATCAGCTTGATGTCTCACTTGAGTGTTTTGTGATAGAGGGAGTACCAAGTTCAGGATCAGCCCACCAGGGGCCTTCTCTCAGAACGTCTGAATTTTTAGCCATGCCAGGCCCCAAGGTGTCTTCCTTTCCTGCCACTTCTGCCAGCCTCAGATCCAGCAAGACCACCACTCACAAAGCTCACGTGGATTTTAGGTAGTTCTCCTTCATCATCTTCAATAGACCTGACTTAGCCAATGTACCATATTCTTGGGTGTTATTGGGAAATAGATCAATTATGCCATCACAGACTTCTCAGTATGGGTATTACTCATCTTTGTTATAAAAAAATTGCTAGAAAAAACTAATAAGCTATGTGTTTTGCCACAATGTGTGGGTCTGCAAGGGAAGAATAAGGCTGATGGATGATAAGAAGGGTTGGACAAGCTATCACTATATTGCCCAGGCTGTTGTTAAACTCCTGAACTCAATCAGTTCTCCTGCCTTGGCCTCCCAAAGTGCTGGGATTACATATGTGAGCCACCATGACCAGCCTTGGCAGTTTCTTTTAAAGAGAACATTGTGCTTACAATATAATCCTGGGATTACACTCTTTTTTTTTTTTTTTTTGAGTCAGAGTCTAACTCTGTCACTCAGACTGGAGTGCATTGACATGCTCACAGCCATCGCAGCCTTGATCTGCTGGGCTCAGGTGATCCTTCCTCTTCAGCTTTCCAAATAGCTGGAACTACAGGCATGTGCCACCACGCCCACTAATTTTTTTGGTTTATTGTAGAGATGAGGTCTCGCCAAGCTGCCCAGGCTGGTCTCAA
Organism: Carlito syrichta; assembly: GCF_000164805.1. Classification (NCBI taxonomy): domain Eukaryota; kingdom Metazoa; phylum Chordata; class Mammalia; order Primates; family Tarsiidae; genus Carlito; species Carlito syrichta. The sequence goes on from NW_007251225.1 coordinate 269,434, forward strand.
ACCCATGGGCTCAGGCAATCATCTCACCTCGGCCTCCTAAAGTGCTGAATTATAGGCGTGCACCCAGCTGGAACTGCCCTCTTAATCATATACTCCCCCCAAAATAAAGACTAATTTTCATGCAAAAAAAAGAGTTGAAAAGGATCTGAGGGAAGAAGGATGGATACACGTGAGGGCTGTGCTGAAATGGAGCTAGGCTAGATCGAGACAATGCAGAGGAAAGGCTGTGGTGCTTGTCATACACAGAGAAGGGCTGAACTTCCATGTGGGGTACAGGAGCCTCAGATGCCAGTTATTGGAAAATTCTGTGATGAATAAAAAGGAGCACCATATTTGTTATAAGACTCTGCAGTCAAGCATTGCACATCTTCTCTGCCCCAATTCCCAGATTTAGCAGCGGGACAACAGTCCTGAGGAATATGACTCATTCACTCTGAACAGATACCCTCAGAGTCTTGGACATCCTCCCACATACACATATGCACATGCACATGTGTGCATGTGCATATGTGTATGTGTGACTGCTCACACTGCCCGTAGATCACACTCTAACAAAACCAATACTTAGTGACCATCACCAACCAGTGCAGCCCTCACTCTAACAAAACCAGCACTTAGTGACCACCCCCGTTGATGAGTGTAAGTGTGAGAAGGAATAAATATCTCTGGGATGCTCAGGAAAAGGTTGTAAGTGGAGGTTGTTACCCCCAGTAACATCCAGACTCTAAATCAGAAGAAATGCATGCCCAATTTCTTGATTCAGCAAAAGGGTCAGATTTTCCAATCAGTCACAGCTGTGTGTTGTCTGCACCTGCTCCTTCTCAATCAACCAAATCAAAGACCTCATTTTTTTAAGAAAAGCTGGGGTCTAGAATGAGTAACTGGCCTTGTTTTCCTGGGATTTCTAGACACCAGACTTCCAGAAACTGAGAAAGTCCTTGTCAAACCAGGATGAGTTGGTCAACCTCGTCTGAATTGGGGAAAGTAGATTGCTACAGAGATGTGTGCACATGGTTGTGCCACTTAGTGCTGATTACTACTGAGACTGGACTGGGTCTAGGGCCAAAATAAAAAGATAATGCCACCTTGTCACCAAGAACTCCCTACTAAAGGAGCACCCTCTTTTTACCTGAATATGGGCAGTTGATAAAAGACTAAACATTTCTTCCAGGCCAGATGCGTTGGCTCGTGCCTGTAATCCCAGCACTTTGGGAGGCCAAGACGAGAGAATTGCCTGAGCCCAAGGGTTCGAGACCAGCCTGGGCAACATGGTGAGACTTCATCTCTACAATAAATCAAAAAATTACCTGGCCATGGTGACACACGCCTGTAGTTCCAGCTACTTGGAGGGCTGACGTGGAAAGATTGCCTAAGCCCAGCAGGTTGAGGCTGCAGTGGCCGTGAGTGTGCCACTGCACTCCAGTCTGGGCAACAGAGTGAGACTCCAACTCACAAAAAAAAAGAAAAAAATTCTTCTCACAGAGATTTAAATCCACAGCATTGGTGGCCCCATCAGAGAAGATAACCAGGTCCTAATTGAAGATGGGACTTTCCCAGTTAAGTGGAGAGAGTGAAGACCTAGAGGGTAGAGGGGCATTGACCCTCCCCCAGGCCTGTGGACTAAACTCTTCTTCTCCTAGAGCAGGGCCGAATGTGATCAGGGCAACGGACTGTGAGAAACCCCAAAGCTGAGGGCAGGGGAAATATGAAGAAGGTTGATTTAGCCCTCAAGTACTTCCAGGGAGTATTTTAATAAGCCTCAAGCACAGATTGCTGACGAAATAAAGGAGAGAGGAGGGTTAGTGAACAAGGGGGACAACTGGGCTCTGGTCATCCTGGGTATATCATTGTCCTCAGCTCCCATTAGGAGTATTTCCCCCAGTGGTTCACAATTCCTAGAGACTCATAGTATCAGCTTCTGAGCTGGAATGGTAAAGCCCAATACACTGATTTTACAGATAAGGACACCAAGGTACAGGGAGGGAATGACTCATCCAAAGTCACAGAGTTCAGTTGATGGCAGAGCTGGTGAACTAAGGCAGGCTGACAATCAGTTAAAGGCAGCGTTCCCTGACTTTCAGGAATAGTACATTTTTACACCTGCAGAATAGGCAGACTTGGATCCTATAATGAACGTGATGAGTCACTGAGAAGACGGACAAGTTGGTAAGAAACAGGCTCTTTTCTGGGGCTAAGACCTGGCACATCCTCCTGGACACAGTACCCATGCACAGCTACAACCAACATGGCCCCTGGGTCCACCTGAGTTTTCTGATCCACCTCAAGCTCCAGGGCTGCGGCCAGGTGATATAATATATTGGGTTGGAGCAGTGAGGAGGAGTATAGCATTGTGCATCTGGGGAAGGAAACATGGTTTCTCCTAGTTCACCTTTCCAGCCATTCCAAAATAATAACCATTAAGAACTACCAGATCGGGTTTAGTGACTTAAGCCTGTAATCCCAGCACTTTGGGAGGCCGAGGTGAGAGGATTGCCTGAGTCCAGGGGTTCGAGACCAGCCTGGGCAACCTGGTGAGACTCGTCTACACAATAAATTTTTTAAAAATTATCAGGGTATGGTGGTGTGTGCCTGTGGTTTCAGCTACTTGGAATGCTGAGGCCGAAGGATCTCCCAAGGATGTGGTAGCCATGAGCGTGCCACTACACTCCTGCCTGGGCGACAGAGTGAGACTCCAACTCAAAAAAAAGAAAAAAGAACTATCAATTACTGGACACTCTGTGCCCGGTAAGTGTAATATGATTTCATTTATCCCTTCATTTAATCTACAGGAAAATCCTGTTAGGTGAATATCATCATGCCATTATATAGATGAAGAAACCGAGACTTAAAATGGTTGCATAAAACGCACTGCTCACCCAGTGGGTAGATGCAAAACCAAAATTCAAATCCAGTTCAGCATGGTCCCTAGGTCCAGATCTTAACCCCTTCACTAAACTATAGAGTCTCTGGTTTCTCACACCAGGAGTGCATTGTCCAGAGAGCAGCTAGCCATGTACTTTCACAGTATAGTCCTCAGGAGTCTGACAGGGGCAAGCCCAGAGAACTGTGTGGACTTTGGGGCACAGGGCAGCAGTGAGCAGGACCTCAGCTGGTTCCAGAGCTCATCTTCCTTCAGTCCACAGACTCTAGAGGGAATTTGCTCTCCTAGAGTTGAATATCAAGATCTAGCAGCTAAAGCTGAGATTTAAATATTACCATCAAGCTGGATGTACCTGTAATCCCAGCACTTTGGGAGACCTAGGCGAGAGGATTGCCTGAGCACAGGGGTTCGAGCCCAGCTTGGCAATTTGGCAAGACTTCGTCTCTACACTAAGTCAAAATAAAAATTAGCTGGACATTATGGTGCATGCCTGTAGTTCCAGCTACCTGGAAGACTGAAGCAGAAAGATAGCCTGAGTCCAGAGACTGAGGTTACAGTAGCTATGAGCATGACCCTGCAGTCCAGCCTGGGCAACAGAGTGAGACTCCAGCTCAAAAATAAAAGAAAATAATAAATAAATATCACCATCAATAGCCTTAGATTACAAGGAAACATGAGAAATAGGTAAGATTTCTCTCCTAAGTTCACCTCTTGGGATGGGCACATCTTTTAAAGAACATGCTTTTGCCCTGCTATAATCCCCATAGTTGGTCCTATTATGCTCTGATTGGGCCCCAGGAAAGTTGATATTCTAGGGTTGTACAGTAGTCACTAGCCAGATATGGCTATCAAGCACAGAAATGTGGCTAGTGCAACTAAGGAGGTGAACTTTTCATTACTTTTCATTTTAATATAAAAATTGAAATAATGTAAAATATTAGTTTATTAAATAAGTATTGTTATTTTGATAGGAGCACGATTCACTTTATTGAAAATTAAGTGTCCAAAACTCAGAGGTACAAAGCAGACAGAATTTTAAAAATTAGAAAAACAAAAAAGAATGTAAAATATCTCATTTAACAATTGTATGTTAATTATGTATTGAAATTGTAAGATTTTGTGGGTTAAATAACATTGTTTTTTTACAAATAAAAGTTTATTGTACAAAATTAACGCCTTTCATAGTTCACTATGCATTTTATAGTTCACTAAAGCTAAAGAAATGTTAGATAATTTAAGTCCCTCACAAAAATTTCACTTAAAATGACCTGACCGAATGTTATCCAAACAAACACTGTAAATAACACCAAGTCCTTTAAAGATGGCTATTCCAGATGTTATTTCTTGGCATAGGTGATCTTCCTGGCAAAGGACAGAGTGATCTTAAATCTTTGTAAAGCATCCCTGGCAGCACCTGCCTATCCATTATTTTCAAATTCAACAAAGGCAATGCCATACCTCCTAGGTACCAAGCGTACTTCCTTGAAACCAGGAAACTGATTAAACAGCATGGATAACATCATCGCGTTAGTCTCTTCTGGTAAGTTATTAAGGAATAAAATATAGTTTGGAGGGTAATCAGGGACCTGAGGATTTGGTGTTGAGTTTCCTTGGTATTAGCTGAATTTGGCATTCCCTGACCAGGCTTTTTGTTTGCAGTTGTTGCACAGTTTTAGCTTTTTTCTTTTCTTTTTTCTTTCCTTTGTCAGCAAAAATGCTCCACATTTTAGATATTATATCAGAATCTGTTTTTGCATACTGAATTTGCATTGGTTTACTATAAAATGGAAATCCTTGTAACTGCCTCAAAACATTCATGGATGAGCTCAGTTCCTTAAATATGACAAAGGCCTGCCCCCTCATCTTCATGGTCTTTAAGGCCACAATATCCACCACATGGCCAAACTGGGGAAACAGGGCATATAGGGATCTCTTCAATTCTTCTTTTTTAATTTTGTCATTCATATTGTTGATATAAATTGTATGATTTGGTCTGATATCCATGTTTGAGTAATTCTTTGAATAGCCTAAGGTCTACGTGGTCTCCAAATAACATTCTTAAAATTAATCTTGCCTGTTTCAGTTCACTTTTTCAGTGTGGTTACTGGAATATTTAAAATTATATCTGTGGCTCACATCATACCTTAGTGGACAGTGTTCCACTAGAAATTCCACAGCTCACTAAGATGAAAGGACTGGGCGTTCAGCAGGAAAGAGCTCCAAGCTTCCCAGGACAAGAAGAAGGGACTCTGCTGAGGAGGTTAGAAAGAATGAGTCACAAGACACCGAAGGAAGACTGGATTGAGGGCAGGCGTACAGCATTAGAAAGAGAATTAGAATTCAGGACCAATGACAGCATGACCCTGTATTAGTTTGCTACTGCCGCAGTAACAAATTACAAACTTAGTAGCTCAAAACAACAAAAATTTATTACCTTACAATTCTGGAGATCAGAATTTTCAGTGGGCTAAAATCAAGCAGGACCTTTTTCCTTCTGGATGTTTTAGGAGAGTATCCATTTCCTTGTACACTAACCCTGATGACACCTTGATCTTGGCCTTCCAGACTCCAGAACTGTGAGAAAATAAACATCTGTTAGTTTAAGCTACCAAGTCCGTGACATTTTGTTAAGGCAGCACTAGAAGACTAATATATCTTGGTTTTCAGCCTTGTAAGCACAGAACCCAGCCAAATTCACCCAGACTTCTGACCTACAGAACTATGAGGTAATAAATGGATGTTGGCCAGGTGGCTCGTGTCTGTAATCCCAGCACTTTGGGAGGCTGAGGCGAGAGGATTATCAGAGCCCACAGGTTCGAGACCAGCCTGAGCAACACGGTGAGACCTCGTCTCTACAATGAATCAAAAAATTAACTGGGTGTGGTGACATACACCTGTAGTTCCAGCTACCTGGAGGGTTGAGGTGAAGGATCCCCTGAGCCCAGCAGGTCAAGATTGCGGTGGCCATGAGCATGCCACTGCACTACAGCCTGGGTGACAGAGTGAGGCTCTGACTCAAAAAAATTAAAGTTAAAAAAAAATAGATGTTGTTTTAAGCAACTAAGTATGTGATCATCTACTATGCAGCAATTTAAAAACTGACATGTTGGCAGTCACTTCTATGCATAGTTAATTAATTACTGGCCAGCCCAGCTTGGGAAGGTCTTCTAGGAACACTCCCATACACACTGTGTTGATTCATCGAGCATCATGAAAGGAAGGGCCAGAGGTTATTTCATTATATCAATGTACTCAATAATCCCCAACACTGGAAGTATGTCGACAATGTAGGAACAATAAAGTTTGAGTTGTAGGAGCCAGAAACTAGTCAGTGAAAATTCTTCCGATTATCACTTGAATAAAATTGTAAGCAGAGGATATCATTCTCGTTGACACTTAGTTAAACAGAAGCTCTCTCATGTTAGCAACATACTCAGTAATGAGGCATGTACATTTATAAGCATATCATAGAACTTTTTATGAGAATAAAGAAAAATAGAATTTATCAGGATTCTTGTATTTGAAGAGCACAACACAATAATAAATAACTACAGATAATATATCTTTATGGAACTGTGTGTTTTATTTATCCAGCATATTGGCTACCAATTTAGCAAATCTAAAATGTCTTATCCCAATGAAACAGGGTGCAAAATTGCCACCAACGCAGCAAAAGGAACTGAAGAAACAAGTACTCCAAAGATAAATTCCTCCCCATATTTTCCAATAACTTAATGTATGTAGCATGAGTAAGTTCATTAGACAATTATATAGCTTAGTATAACATAATTGCAACTATATATACAGTTGGGTGTCTCTTGTGTAAGCCTCTGAGAATGATTTTCTGTATTTTTCTCGTTACTGATCCATATCATAATTGAAATATGATGGGAAGTGTCCTCATGCAAACAAACATATACATGGAAAAGAAAGAAGAGTGACAGAAGCTTCAACATGCCAAAAAGAAACCAAAATCTCTGATGGTCAAAATTATGAAGGTAAGGAAAGAAATTAAAACAGTCAAATAATCTGGACAATTATAATGATAACAGAAAATATAAAGACAATGAGGTTTGGGACATTCATAAAAAGCAGACAGAAGATAAAATTAAAAGTAAAAGAAAACACAGTTGGTATGATCAACAGAATATGCACAAAGTTAATCAACTAAAAATCCTGATTAGTTGATGATTATTATACACAGTTATAATGAAAAACCCCATGAGCAATTTTTTACTTTTTTTAACCATCAAAAGTGAACCCTAACAACTGACATTCGCAACCAGCCACAAACAACATTCTCTCAGCTGTCATATGACAACAGTTGTTCTAACCAGTTAGAACAAAGAACTATAAGCCCCCTTTAAAAAGACAAGCTAGTACACGGAATGTTTGGCCACAGACCTCATTCCCAGCATCTCTTCAGAGAGAAGACTCCTTTTCAGTATCTAAAACAGTTCATTACTTTTGTATTTGGCAATAGCTACACAATTCATTATTTGGTTCATCTTATAGATGAAGTAGCTTAAACAACATGCTAGTTTGAATTTTACTTTTAAAAGTCTATATGAGCCTGACATGTTGGCTCACCCCTGTAATCCCAGCACTTTGGGAGACCAAGGCAGAAGGATCACTTGAAGCCAGGAGTTTAAGTTCAGCCTGGGCAACATAGCAAGGCCGCAACTCTACAAAAGAAATTTAAAAATTAGCCAGATGTGTTGGTGCACACCTATACTCCCAGGTACTCGGGAGGCTGAGGCAAGAAGATTACTTGAGCCCAGGAGTTTGAGGCTGCAGTGAGCAATAACTGTGTTACTGCACGTTAGCCTGAGCAACAGAGCACCCTCTACCCTCCCCTGGCAAGGCCACAGGCTAGGACAGGCACTGGGTACTCCCACCCATAACAGGAGCTCACAGAGAGCATGTGTGTGGCATACAGTAAAGGCCAGTCAGGCATACAGTGATGGAACTTGGCTAACACAATGGCCTAGGAGCCAAGAGTGCAATGTTCTAACTCCCTGTGTGACCCCAGGCAAACCCATATTTTCTTTGTAGGAGAAGTCTTTGTCTTCTGTCAAAGGAGAAAGGAATTACCACTTCACAGAGATAATGAATGTGAAATCATTTAGAATGGTAGAAAGTGCTATATAAATGGGTGGGGAGGGGGTATTATGGTGTCAACATATTCAGGTTTGTTTGGAGAAGAGGCTGAGTGAAATCCTGTGATTTAAAATCCCAAATCTCCATCGCTAGACTCACCTCAGTTTCCAGAAGTGGGTGGTGGCACTGTAATCTCAGCTTCACAGGGTGTAACCACCGCTAGACTGAAATATGAATGTCAACTGCATAATGGGAAGGAGGTGCCCAGGCTCCCGAATGCCCAGAGACCAGAGTAGAACCCTCAGGTGAGTCAACTTCTGGATCATTCTCAGCAGAGGGGACATGGAGTCCCCACTTCATGTCTGAGTCCCTTCCTCAGTCCTAGTCCAGTTCGCTCATCAGTTGGGCTCAAAAATCCAACTCAAACCTTAAAGCAACAAGAGGCCAACACAGTAAAAGAAATATGCTGTGCTCCTCTCTACCCTGAATTCCACTCTGGAAATCCTCCTGGCACAACATTGGCCACTGACTTCTTACCCTCACCCAAGAAGATCAGATTCTCTCAGCACAAATGCTGCCCAAGATTTGCTTTTGCTTTTGCTTTTTTTTTTTTTTAATATATGTGCTCATTTCCCCCACATCTATAGAGAAGCAGGGTTTGTTTGTAGCAAGAGGACACATACACATCTCTGTAATCAGCCATGGACTCAGGCTCCCAGAGACTCTTGCATAACCAACTGAGACTCTTGAGTAACCAGTTGATGGGCCCAGCAATTCCCCCTCTCCACCCAGCCCTTCTCACCCCATTCCACCAATTGGTGGACAGGCCCTCACTCCCCTGCAAGCCGCTTCAAGGCAGAGTCTATGACTGGTTTGTCTTTAGAAACTCCCTGCTGTTCTCCCTTTGGGGAAGGAGAGTGAGCTTGCAAAGGCAGCATGACATGGTGGTCAGGACAGCCTCTGCTCACAGCCTCCATTCTGGAGCCCAAATGTCCAGGTTCAGCCCCAGCTACCTGTTTATTAGCTGTGGGATCCTGAGCAAGTTACCTAACCTCACTGTGACTCTGTTTCATCATCTGTAAGGAAGGAGGATTAATAGTACCTTTCCCCTCAGATTAAGTGAGTTAATACCATAAAGCATTTAGAACAATCCCTAATGCATGTACATGCCTAGTAATTGCTAGCTATTTCCTTGAAAACATAATACCACGTGGGTAGGGATTTCTGTCTATATTGTTCATTTCTGTGTCCTCAATCTCTAAAGTAGTTCCTGGAACGCACTATGTTTTAAATAAATATTGACTAAATGATATTTAATGAATGAGTCTCCTTTCCAGGCAAATCTTTTTCTTTTTCTTTTTCTTTTTTATGTCGGGATCTCATTGTGTTGCCCAGGCTAGAGTACAGTGGAACCCCTGGGTTTAAGAGATCCTCCTGCCTTGGCCTCCCAAAGTGCTGGGATTACAAGTATGGCCACCACACCCAGCCAAAGGCATGTGTTTTCATATTTTTAAAATCCCTTTATTGTCTAGTACTATGGATTTTTAAAAGATTCTCAAAAAGGCATATCATTATGAAAATTTACAACACTGTAAGAAGAAACAGATTCTTTCTAGCTGGATAAGACAGCACCCAGACAAGTCATAAATAATTTATAAGAGTAGAAAAATATTTCCAGGCGTTCAGTGTCTTAATGTTACCTCCTAGAAATCCTTTCCCACAAAATTACTGCAGGATGAGCTCTTCCAAAATAAGAGTTTAAAGAAAGAGAAAGGCATAAGATCCAGGAAACAGATGATACCACACAAGAGAAAGGTAAAAGGAAATCTTAGGATGGACGTGTCACTATGACAAAGGAGGCTGATCTTGTGGCAGATCTAGAGAGAAGTCAGTCCAGATTGGAGTAAGATTATGGGCGCTCCAGGAGCAATGCCTCCAACTCATAAAAAGGTTACAAGCCAGGCGCGGTGGCTCACATCTGCAATCCCAGCACATTGGGAGGTGGAGGTGAGAGGATTACCTGAGCCCAGGGGTTCAAGATTAGCCTGGGCAACATGGCAAGACCTCATCTCTACAATGAATAAAAAAATTAGCCAGGCATGGTGGCACGTGCCTGTAGTTCCAGCTACTTGGAATGCTCAGGCGGAAGGATCACTTGATCCCAGCAGGTCGGGGCTGCAATGGCTGTAAGCATGCCACTGTACTCCAGCCAGGGTGACAGAGTGAGACTTCAACTCAAAAAAAAGAAGGTTATAAATCATCTCATGTATTTAGCTGGGTTGAGAGGGAATATGATGTGGTAGGTAGTTTTGGGAGGGTTAATAATAGGAAAAGTGAAAACTAAACACATGAAAAAAAACTCAGTTCTTAAATGCTGAGAAAATGAAAAGTTGCACAATAAGGAAAATATACTCAAAGCATATTACATCATTTACCTGTGAATAGTAGTCATATACTCCTAATACTGTATACCCTGATTCTGTCCTAACCAAAAAAATAATATAGTAATAACATAACTATCCTGGAAAAACTATGGGGAGAGGAGAACTATGTGCACATGCACATGTGTGTGTGTGTATGTGTTTGTGTGTGTGTGTGTGTGTGTGTGTGTGTGTGTGTAAAAACAACCAAATTCCCATTTTCCATTGTAGGAAGCTACTAGCTAGTATTTACAAACCAAAAAAACACTCATCAAATAGAAATAGAAATATATTATTTAGAAATAGAGGTAAGCCAGTCATGGTGGCTCATACCTGTAATTCCAGTACTTTGGGAGACCAAGGTGAGAGGATTGCCTTCACCCCGGGGATTCAAGAGCAGCCTGGGCAACTTGATGAGATCTCATCTCTACAATAAATCACAAAAACTAGCCGGGCATGGTAGCGTGCGCCTGTAGTTCCAGCTACTTGGAAGGCTGAGGAGAAAGGATCACCTGAGCCCAGTAGGTCAAGCCTGCAGTGGCCATGAGTGCACCACTACACTCCAGCCTGGGTGACACAGTGAGACTCAAAAAAAAATTCTTGCAGGGGTTGGGACCAAACCAAGGAGATCCTATGCATCAACCTGTGTATAGTCTTGAGATGAAGGACATCACACACACGAGGTGGGATGGCATGGAGGGGTGGCGGCTGAGGAGGCTGGTGCGTTCCCCAGATGGAGGCTGAGTGATCTGACCCCTGCCCTCCAGGCTCCCCTACCCCTCAGCTCCCCATCGGCTCTGACCTGCTTCCAGCTCCACCATAACAACCGTGTACTTCCTCTGCAGAGGCGTCCCCCACGCTGTTCTGTATGCCCAGAACACTCTTCTGCCCTTTGTGCTACCTGGCTGGCTTATACTTTCAGTATCTGTCAGAAAGACCTTGCTGAGTCCCCAGATAGGGTCATGTGCTCTGTAGGGAGGACTCCTGGGGAGAACCAAACTCAAGGGATGTCTACAGGAAAAGAGTCTCTCTTGTTTACAGCGCGTCCCAGCAGCCAGCCTAGGGACTGCCCCACAGTAAGATCAAAGTGTCTGTCCGCTGGATCAACTAAGTCATTAAAACGTCAACACACCTTCATTATCTGCTGACACTTGGCAGTGATTAATTGGCAGCCTGCAAAGAAGAAGGCCCTGGGAAGGACGTACCAGATTTGGAGGAGTTGAATGGAGGTGCTGAGGGAGAGATGAGGGATCTGAGGGGTTGCTCCTGGCTCAGCTCTGTTGTACTGAAAGGGGACCCTGGAGGAACCACTGCCAGCCTACATACCCTGAAAATTAGGAACCTCACCCTCCACACCCGTGCTCTCATCCCTTCTTAGAAGGGTCTCCCGTGCCAGGTTAGCACACAATGTTGGCACCAATAACCCGGGTGAGTTCTGTGATCTTACTGCCTAAATTCACTCTACACAATCTGCTTTCTTCTCACTCTACATCCCACCTCCCGCCCAGGACTTACTCAAGCCATCTCCGTTCTGTAGCTTCTCCTCTCCCCATCCCAAACTCTAACCCCTCCAGGAGCCCTACCCTGATCCAGCTCCTACAACACCCCCATCCCAGGCTAGCTGCTAGAGCAATGCTGCAGATCTGCTGGTCAGATTGTTTCATCACTTGCCTTCTCAGCAGAGATTGTGTCTTCCTCCCTCAGACTAGGTCCTCTCTAAGGCCCATAGCTTTCTCCCTTCCCCCCCGCCCCCCAAGGTAATCCCCAGGAGAAAGGCCAAGTCCCTGCTAAGCTGGCAGCGTTCCAGGACAGGAGCTCAGTCTCCCTACTCAGACTGCCCTCCCCCAGGACCTCCCCACCTTCGGATTCTCTCTCCAGACCCTGGTTCAGACCCCTAGCCACAGAAGGTCCTGGGGATGCAAAGGAAAGGAGACAGTATGCCCTCATTCTAGCTCCTCAGGAATCAAGGGTCAGGGAGGGAGGGGCGAGGGGGATCTCATTACACCATCAAAGAAAGGAGATGAGTGGAACCAGCTTTAAAATATTGCCAAGTCAGAAATTTAGAGAGGTTCCATCTTGCTTTTGATATAAGGCTTGACCTGAATTTCAACTCCCAAGACTCTGATAGGACAGACTGGCCATGACTTCAGTGAGATCAGTTGTGGATCCAGGGTCCAGGGCCATCATGCCTGGCATAACAAGCCTCCTCCAAGATCATCCTCCTTGGAGGATGTTTCGTCCACAGTGGGTCTCAAGGAAGCACAAGGGAGAGGACAGGCATTATTATTCACTTAGGGCTTCCTAAGTGCTGATTTTGCACACATGGCCTCACATTACCCAAATATTTACAGGCTATTTCTGGATATTCTGAAATGATTCTAGAAAGGAAGAGGCAAGCAACCTTCCTATTTTCCAGCCGAACGTCTATGAAACCCCATTCCCTAAGTGTAACTCCTCCCATGACGTTGCCTCTGGCGCCCGCCCAAGAATTAATATGGATGTGATTACTCAATCAGCGATTACTGGTGAACTCCTCGGTGCTTAGTCTAATCCAATTAATCCTAAGACTCTCCCACCTCCACCCTACCCCCTCACCTCCGCACCTCATCAACTTGTCTGGATTTGCACATAGTCACAGACAAAGAATTCACAAACCTGACTACAGAGACAGGTTTCTTAAAGGACTAAGCCTAGTCCTTTAACCAAAGTACCACACAAAAATCTTCCAAGAATATTTTACCAGAGACATTTCCTCTCTCTAAAACCTCCCTATCTCAGCATAAAAATCTCTCCAGCTCTCACCGGATATAATCCCAGCACTTTGGTAGTTGGGGGCAAGAAGACTGCCTGAGCCTAGGGTTTGAGCCCAGCCTGGGCAACTTGGCAAGACCTCGTCTCTACAATAAATCAAATAAAAATTAGCCAAGCATGGTGGTGCATGCCTGCAGTTCCAGCTACTTGGAAGGCTGAAGCGGAAGTATTACCTGAGTCTAGCAGGTCAAGGCTGCAGTGGCCGTGAGCGTGTGGTTGCGGTGGCTATGAGCGTGCCACTGCACTCCAGCCTAGGCGACAGAGTGAGACTCAAACTCAAAAAAAAAAAACTCTCCAGCTCTCTCATCCAGCTCCCATTCTACTTCTCTCACTGCCACCTCATTCCCCTGTCCCCTTTGTCCTTCACCACATTGCTATTCCTTGCCTAGGAATAGGGTTTTTGTTCCTCCAGTCATTGCCAGACCACCCTGGTGCACAGAGGCACCTCACAGCTCCATGACATGCCTCCACACTCTGCAGACAGAAATGCAGTGCTCTCAAGGTTTAGGTGTACATAAGTCAGTTGTATTCCTACATAATAGTGTTGGGGCTCAGAAAACAATACCTCAAAATGAAGGGCTCAGAAGCAGCCTAAGAAACAAAAATTCCTGGTCTCCTGTCTCTCAGTGCCATTCTCCCTGAGGCTAGCCATAGAAACTAGAATCCCTCTTCTCCAAGGCAGGTCACAGAAACCAGAGCCCCTTTCCACAAACCCAGCCATAAAGCCTAAAAAATATTAACCCAGCTTTTCCCTCTGCCCTCCTATGTAAAAACTAGCTATAATGGGCCGGGCGCAGTGGCTCACACCTATAATCCCAGCACTTTGGAAGGCTGAGGTGAGAGGATTTGAGAGGCTGAGGTGAGAAATGGGCAACCTCATCTCTACAATAAATCAAAAAATTAGCCGGGCATGGTAGCGCGCGCCTGTAGTTCCGGCTACTCGGAAGGCTGAGGCAGAAGGATCGCCAGAGCCCAGCAGGTCGAGGCTGCGGTGGCCGGGAGCAGCCACTGCACTCCAGTCCGGGCTACAGAGTGAGACTCCAACTCAAAAAAAAAAGGCCAGAAAGAATCTAGACAGATGGGCCTTGCTGGGTTTGTCTATTGGCATTAGATCATACCCTTTTTGTTCAATCGTATCACTACACTACTGTCCCTAATTTGTTAAACCTAATCATAAAAACAAACAATGTATCCCATATCTTTGGGTCTTCATTCTAAAGGCTTCCATGTATACACATTAAATGAATTTTTGTATTCCTTTTCTCCAATTAATCTGCCTTTTGTGAGTTGGTTTTTCAGACAACCTTCAGAGGACCAAAGGGAAGTTTCCCTTGGCCCTCTCTACACAAGCAACAGTTCGAAGGGGAAAAAAAAATGTGACAAGTACGGTGGTTTGAGCCTGTAATCCCAGCACTTTGGGAGGCTGAGACAAGAGGATTGCCTGAGTCCAGGGGTTAGAGACCAGCCCAGGCAACTTGATGAGTCCTTGTCTCTACAATAAATCAAAAGAATTAGCTGGGCATGGTGGCATGTGCCTGTAGTTCCAACTACTTGGAAGACTGAGGCTGAAGGATCACCTGAACTCAGCAGGTTGTGGTTGCGGTGGCTATGAGCGTGCCACTGCACTCCAGCCTGGGTGACAAAGTAAGACTCCAACTCAAAAAAAAAAAAGGAAAGAAATATAATAATGCCATTTGTCATAAAACAAAAAACTGAAATATCTAGGAATCAACCTAACAAAATACACTAATACTAAAATGTATACGGAAGAGCCTAGGTAATTTTGAAAGAGATGAACAAGATGGTGAACTTGCTCTCCCAGGTAGAAGATTTATAAGGCAGTGATCACCAAAACATGGAAATAAAGGTACGGGGATAGAGAAGTAGAACAAAACAGAGATCCCAGAAATACACCCACACATACATGAAAACGTGATCTGTGAGAGAGGTGGGCATTAAGTAAAGCATTAGGGTGGGATGTGGAGGGATGATGAGTCAGTGGGAAATGGCAACCTAGCCAATAAGTGGTGCTGGGGTAATTAGTTATCCATGTAGAGAAAAAATATAATACAATTATATCTCATTCTATATCATATAACATACTTAATATAAGCTTCAACCGAGATGAAAATGTAAATATTTTTTAACTTTTAGGAGAAACTATAGAAAAAGATCTTTATAAACACAGGGCAGTAAACGTTTCCTTAAGCAAAGAGGAAAAAGAACATAAACCAAGAAAAAAAAGACCTCACTACGTTTACATTTAAAATGTATGCTCACTAAAAAACACCATTAAAAAATATAAGCCATTGACGGGGAGAAAAATATAGTAGACAAAATGTAGAAAGACTCCGACATGTTAACATAAGATAAATAAACAACGTAATAGAAAAATATTTAGAAGATAAGAGCAAGCAGTCCACAGATGTGGAGCAATAGAAATGAAAGATTTGGGGTGGAATTGGCAGTTGAGGGAAACTGCTAGGGGAGGGAGGGACACACCTCATCAATAAGGGTAACTGCAGAATCAGCGTTTGTATACCTAACCCTGAATAGTACCCAACATCTTTAAAATAAAATTCTGGTTAAAAGGGAAAAAAATGAAATGAAAGAGTCAAGTATGTCATTGAGACCAGATTAGGAAAAATATTTAACCTGACCGTTATGATTTTGAGCAACAAAAGCTCATACACTGCTATTAGGAATATAAATTTATAAAATCTCTTTGGAGAAATATTTAGCAATATTTTATGTAGTCAAAAATGCACATTTCCTAAGACCCAGCAATTTTATGTTTAGGCTTATTCCCTAGAGAATCCTTTATACATGGGCTCAAGGAAATGTGTATAAGAATACTTATAGGATCATGTTACAGCAGAAAAAGGAAGCAGTCAATCTGCCAAGAGATTATAAATAAATGGAGAATTGATAAATAAATTGCACAGAATTCATTAAATGAAATATAATACATAACATAATAGTGAAAGTTAGCAAACTAGCATAATATATATCAACCTAGGTAAATCTCATAAAGATAACGCTAGACAAAGATAAATCAAGTTTCGTAAAAATCAAGTTTCAAAACAAACAGAAGAATACTAAATACCCAAAGAGAATAAAATCAAATTCAAGATGTTGGTTTCTTTGGGTGTAGGGGAATAGAACTGTGGGACCAGACAGAATTCAACTGTATTTGTAGAGTCTTGTCTCTTTTTTAAATTGTGGTAAAATACGTATCCCATGATATTTATCATTTTGACCATTTTTAAATGTACGATTCAGTGGTATTAAGTGCATGAACATTTTTGTCCAACCAACACCACTGTCCATCTCCAGGACTCTCTTAATCTTACAAAACTGAAAACTTATACTCATTAAACTAGCTCTTCCTTCCCCCACTCTCTTAGCCCCTGGCAACTGCCTTTCTACTTCTGTCTCTATAAATTTGACTACACTGGACACCTCGTATGAGTAGTATCATTCAATATTGTCTTCATTTGCCTGGCTTATTTCACTTGGCCCAATGTCTTCAAGGTTTATCCATAATCCATATTGTAGCACATGTCAGAATTTACTTCTTTTTTTTTTCAAACCAGGATCTCATTCTGTCACCCAGGCTGGGGTGCAATGGCACCATAACAGCTCACTACAGCCTCAACCTCCTGGTTCCAACCAATCCTTCCACCTCAACTTCCCAAGTAGCTGGGTCTACAGATGTGCGCCATCATGCCCTGCTAATTTTTTTTAATTTTTGTAAAAACGAGGTCTCACTATGTTGCCTACACGGGACTTGAGTTCCTGGGCTCAGGCAATCCTCCCATGGTAGCCTCTCAAAGTACTGGGATTAAAGGTATGAGCCACTGCACCCAGCCTCCTTCCTTTTTTAAGGCTAAATAATATTTCATCTTACATGTATACCACATTTTTATTTGTCCATTCACCCACTGATGGACACTTGGGTTGCTTCTACCTTTTGGTTATTGCAAATAATGCTGCTATGACCATAGATGTGCAAATATCTTTTTGAGACACTGCTTTAAATTATTTTGGATACATACCCAAAAGAAGGAATGCTGAGTCATATAGTAATTCTGTTTCATCTTTTGAAGAACCGCCAAACTGATTTCCATAGTAGTTGTACCATCTTACAATTCCATCAACAATGCACAGGGCTTCAGTTTCCCCACATCCTTTCTAACACTTGTTATTTTGTAATTATATTACTCTAATGGGTGTGAGGTAGCATGTCATCCTAGTATTGATTTGCATTTCTCTGATGATCAGGGATGCTGAGCATCTTTTCACATGCTCATTAGCCTTTTATATACCTTCTTTGGAGAAATATCTACTCAAGTCTTCACATACATTTGTATGGGTAGAATGGCCCTCCAACCCCCTCCTGCCCTGAATCTCCTGCGCTATTATTGCCTTGGAGTCCCCAGGAAAGAAATTCAGACAAGGGCCGGGCCTCCTCATTCAAGGACTTGAACACAGTATGAAAATCACAAATTAGAAAGCACTGGAAAGCAGGCACACCCTGGAAGGAAGCCCAGACATGCCAGTGTCTTTACTGTATTGAAATCATATGTGCCAAGTGCCAAACTCATGATGCAAGTCTTGTGTGTGCCAGAAAGATGCAAGAAACACTGACCCTGTGCTGAAAAAACAACACAGTTGAAGAGCCTGGTGTGTGTATCCCCCATGATAAAGAGCACTAGCCTTGGGGGGCAAACACAGGTTAGAATCTGGTTCCTCTGCTTCCTAGCTATGTGACTTTGACTAGTTACATCTCTGAGCCGCAGTTCCCTTACCTGTAAAATGGGATAACAATATTCACTTCAAGTCAGGCAAGTGGCTCATGCCTGTAATCCCAGCACTTTAAAAGGCCAAGGTAAGAGTATTGCCTGAGTCCAGGGGATCGAGGCCAGCCTGGGCAACTTGACAAGACCTCGTCTCTACAATAAATCAAAAAATTAGCC
Source organism: Carlito syrichta (assembly GCF_000164805.1). Lineage (NCBI taxonomy): Eukaryota > Metazoa > Chordata > Mammalia > Primates > Tarsiidae > Carlito > Carlito syrichta. Next base: position 287,625 of record NW_007251225.1, read on the forward strand.
AGGTGTGGTGGTGCGCACCCGTGGTTCCAGCTACTTGGAAGGCTGAGGCAGAAGGATCACTTGAGCCCAGCAAGTCGAGGCTTCAGTGGCCATGAGTGTACCACTGCACTCCAGTCTGGGCAACAGAGTGAGATGCCTAACTCAAAAAAATATATATATGTGTATATATATATTCACTTCACAGAGTTGTCAAGGATTAAATAAGACAACGCTTACTAAGTGGTTAGCATGAAGCCTAGCAGAGTGGGCTCTCAATAAATGGTTTGATGTGTGGCAGAATGGGTTGTAGCAACAATAGCAGTAGAATGGGTGTAAATTCATCATGCAATATGGCACCTCAAACCAAGCCAACTGGCAAGCTTGACTGTGTTAGACTTGTTGAGAAGCACTATGTCAGCCTCTAGGAGAGCGGCTTCCTGGAGGATCTTCATGGATACGAACAGCCCACACTTATACAGGGTTTACTCTGTGCCAGACACCGTTCAAAGGATTTTACATACATGAATTCATTTCATCATAACAACAAATTTAAGAGGTGGGAGCTATTATTATCACCCCCTACTTTATAGATGTGAAAACTGAGACACAGTGGGGTTAAGTAATTTGCCCAAAACCACACAGGCAGTAAATGGTAGAGACTGGATTTGAACTCAGGCAGTGTGTCTCTAGGATCCATTCCTTTAATTGCTGGACTCTGACACCTGTTTTAATTATGTTTATTTTTACGTCCTATGCTAGTCGCCTTGTGAGCTGTGACTGTACAGTAGAGGAAGTGGCGGTGGATGGCAGTGGGGGCAGGGTGAGGGCAATAGTGCACATCAGAATCAGGGAGTTCAAGGGCATGAATGGGAACATTCAACCACTAGAGTGAAACTGCAAAACTTAAAGACTCTAAAATTGAACCATGAGTCCGGGCATGGTGGCTCATGCCTGTAACCCTGCACTTTGGGAGGCTGAGGCAGGAGGATCGCTTGAGCCCAGGAGTTGAAGAACTCGTCTCTTTAAAAAAAATCCAAAAATTAGCCAGGTTGGCAGCACGCACCTGTAGTCCCAGCAACTCGGGAGGCTGAGGTGGGAGGATAGCCTGAGTCCAGGAGCTTGAGACTGAGGTGAGCGATGAGCCATGCCACTGTACTCCAGCCTGGGCGACAGAGTGAGACCCTGATTCAATCAATCAATCAATCAATTGAACCTTGAGACTCAATAAAGTTCTACCTCTAGCCTAAAATTAGAGTCACACATTCTCCTTTTCCTTCTGTATCCATGGGTGAAGCGGTACAGGGCCGTCCTGTACAGGTGGAACAAAAAAGTCACTTCCCAATTTCCTCATGCACCAACATTCCTCTGCATCCCAGGCAAGAAGGAAAGACACTGAGTCTTTCCTTGAAGGGCAGATGGAATTGCCACTACTGGGAACTCTGGACACATGCAAATTCCTTTTCCTGAAGGAAATGCCCCTCCAGGTCCACCCAGTCCAGGAACTGGACCAGACCCCCACCCTTAAGGCGGAGCCATGGCTGGAGGCCCTCATCTGCCTGTCACCATGTCTGAAAACCTGCCATCTTGGCTTCCTCCTCAGAGATTAATTAATCCTTACATCTGTCCTGGTAGCCCTCACTGATTGCAAAATCCTCTTGATCCCATTTAGTTTTTATGACAGGAGTCAGGGTGGTGGCTTCAACCAACCTCACAGTCTGATGTGAAGCCTTCTTGATGACTAAATAGCATATGATCTACTTCGTTTTGGTTTCTCACTGTTGCTGTGGCTGCTGTTAGTCCTCTCACCTAGCAAAAGTAAGCGCAGTGCTCATCTGGAGGTGAATGCTGAAAGCTCTAAATAAAAAACTGCAAGTAAAGGGGAAAACTCACACCTCATACTCATGGAGGGCCTACACAGTTCCAGACACTGTTTCAGCTATGTGAGCCATTCAATGCTACTTGTGGGTGAGGAAACCGAGGATTAAAACAGGAACTTGCCAAAGTCATAGAGCTAACAGAGGCTGAGCTGTGATTCACATGGGAGTCAATCTGTCCTCACAGCCCTTTCCAGCGCTGCTGTTTTACAGATGATGAAACTGAGGCTGGGAGAGATGGAGTGGCTCGCCCAAGCTCTAGGGCTGGTGAGAATCTGAACCAAGACTTAACCCAGAGCTCCTGATCCCTAAACCAGGCACTCATGCCTTCTTTAGGGGCATGGAGGACTCTGCTGACTTCTGAGAGAGAAATACCTATGCAACTCGCTGCCATCTTGGGTGGAAAACCAAGGAATGTGACACATAGGATGAAAGAAGGAGGCACTGAAGCCTCTTCAGTTCTCTTGGAGTGGAAAGTCTGGGAAACTCCACTGTCACCCCCAAGCATGTTTGAAGAACACCATCTCAAGCCTAGGGCCCCTTAGTCCTTTCCTCAAATCCCCCTCCAAGGTCTTTCCTCAGCTGAGCACTCCTGATCTCCTCCTCATCCAGACTGGCATCCCTCTCCCTGCAAAAACTCCTCACAGTGGGCCCTTGATTTCCAACCCAGCCCCATCAGAGCACTGTTTCCCACTGCCCCTCAAAAAGTTGGGAACTCCCCAAGCTGGGACTGCTTCTTCCCCATCAGGCAGACATCTGCCATTGGTCCTCTGTACCCCTCTTCTCCCACTGTGCAGGGGGTTCAGCCCAGAAGTTCAAGAAAAGGAGCTATGCTGTGGTCTCTACCCCTTCCCAGTTCTTCATTTCCACCCACTCCCAGGAGTGCTGGTCTCCCAGGAGGTTTTTCCCATAGAGGAAGAAGGGATTCTGTTGTCAAGGATGCAATGCCAGCCTCCACCCTCTGGGTTCAAGGTGGGTCCTTGTGGTTGAAACTAGCAAGAGGGAAAACAGACTGAGGTGGCTTTGATCTCCCCATCTGAGTCAACACCAGCACCAGTGCTGCAGGGGACCCCTCACACCAGATACACAATCCATGGTGTGCTCAGCCATTCTTAAACCCAAGTGCTCTTTTCTGCTTTCTGCAAGTCCCAAGGACTTGTTCTTCTTGCCTTTACTCTGCAGTAATTCTGACACCCCTTTGTCCCTGTGGGCTTGCAGGTGAGCTTGCAGTGGTCACTGTTGGTCACCAACCATCAACCAATTCCCTCTCTTTCCTTCTTGCTGGCAGACCCCACCTTCCACAACAAAATAAGAAGGCCAAAACTTGGTTTCCAAGCCTCCCTTGCATCCAGAAGTGGCCTTGATGGGACTTAGTTCTGGCCGGTGACATGAAGAAGAAAACTTCTGGAAAGTTTATAAGAAATATTTTCTTTCTTGGTTAAAAAAAAAAAAAAACGGGCTAGGGGCGGTGGCTTATAATCTCAGCACTTTGGGAGACCACGGTGAGAGGATTGCCTGAGCCCAAGGGTTTGAGACCAACCTGGGCAACTTGGCGAGACCTCATCTCTACAATAAATCAAGAAAAATTAGCCAGGCTTGATAGTGTAAGCCTGTAGTTCCAGTTACTCAGAAGGCTGGGGTGGAAGGATCTGCTGAGCCTAATAGGTCGAGCCTACAGTGGCTGTAAGCATGCCACTGCACTCCAGCCTGGGTGACAGAGTGAGACTCCAACTCAAAAAAATAAGATAAACATCAGAAGAAAAAGTTCTCTTTTCTCTCTTCTTATTTTGGATGTTGTCATGGGAGGAGGTATGCTTATTGCTGCTTGAGGAAAGAGAAAAGAATTACAGATAAATTAGCACGGTTGAACAACAGAATTAATCAAACCAGGGACCCCTTACATCCAGATTCCTCATTATATGAGATAATGAACCTCTATTTATAATCTACTTTAAATTCATTCTTCCATGTTTTGCAACCAAACTGGTATTTTTCCCAAACTAATTATAGAAGGACACTCAATCTCCAGCTCCCCTCTTTGTTGCCGCCGAGAAATCAGACATCATCTATAAGTCCCAACCAGACACCCTCTGACTAAAAGGTCCTCTTGGACTGAACTCCTGGTTCCTGTTTGTATCACTAAGAAATGAAAAGATTGAACCAATATATGGGGAACTGAGCATTGAATCAGATAAAGAGAACAACCCTAGTGGGAAGTTTGGGGTGATAAGGTACAGAGAAATAATGCTGGAGTTATTCCATTTGGCTTTTGAGTTATTCCACGGATGCCGCCTGCTGTGATATTTCTACTGTCTTCTAAATATCCGAATATGTGACCTCTTCCTTCACTAACTTCCTCCTCTTGACTAAATCTCTGGCTCTCAGCGTTATCAGTTCTAAGCCCCTCCCACCCTTGTATTCAAGGCCTTCGGCAGCTCAGCCCAGGCATATTCCTTCCCAGCACCAGTGGTACACTCTGCTCCAGTCTGACAGGTCTCACAGTGCCACACACACAGCCACAGTCCCTCCCCATGTCTTCCTTCAGGCTGTGCCCCAGCTAGCATGTCCTCCCTCCTTCTCTTCCCCATCCTGGCTGCTCCACCTTCTAAGCCCAGAGCCCACTGCTCCCTGAAGCCAGCCCGACCACAGCAATCCTGCTGCCCTCTTGTTTCTATGAACACTTGAGATTGTATTTCCTCCGCCACATCAGTCGGCCTATAATTACACCGTCATTATCATTTAACTGCCATGTTGGTTGCACATCACAAAAACCAGGACCCCAGTCTTAGGGTAAAAGCCCAGAGCACAGGAAAGACAAAGGCCACCCCGGTTTGCAGATTCTCCAATCCATGTGAACAGGCTCCGCCTGTCTCGGTTCTGCCTCAGAGAAGGACATGTTCACAAAGACCGTAGGAACACATTCTCCAGCACCACGCCATTCCACACCTAATCCTCCATCATCCAGAGAAGCACAGCCTATAAATAGCAACGAATGTCTTTAACAAAGGTCAGCTTCTGGTGTTTGGTGTTCAAAAATCTTTGCGCATCATCCGTGATATCTGGAGTTCATACACCACAAACACTATCTCTGGCCACTTCAAACTTTCCCAACTCCCACCTCCAAAACATTTTAATTCTTTATATATGCCTCTCTAAAATTTAAAATTCTAAATTGCCGGGCTCGGTGGCTCGGCCTGTAATCCCGCGCCTTTGGGAGGCTGAGGTGAGTGGATTGCCTGAGCCCGCGGGTTCGAGACCCGCCTGGGCAGCAAGACCTCATCTCTACAATAAATCAAAAAATCAGCCGGGCATAGTAGCGCACGCCTGTAATTCTGGCTACTTGAAAGGCTGAGGCGGAAGGATCGCCGGAGCCCAGCAGGTCAAGGCTGCGGTGGCCGGGAGTGGCCACTGCACTCCAGTCTGGGCAACTGAGTGAGACTCCAACTCAAAAAAAAAAAATTAAAAAAATAAAATTCTAAATTATGCCAGGCACAGTGATTCACCCTTGTAATACCAGCACTTTGGGAGGCCGAAACAGGAATTTGAGACTAGCCTGGGCAACATAGCGAGACCTCGTCTCTACAAAAAATTAGCTGGGCATGGTGGTACATGCCTGTAGTCCCAGCCGCTCAGGAGACTGTGGTGGAAGGATTGCCTGAACCCAGGAAATCAAGGTTGCAGAGAGCCATGATTATACCACTGCACTCCAGCCTGGTCAACAAAGTGAGACTCCAACTCAAAAAAATGAATAAGTAAAATAAAAACAAACTTCAGATTTCAGACTAAACACCAGACATTTTGATTCCTTGTGGATTGCTCAATAGCAATCAATTGCAAAACCAAGCATCCACTAACAAAGTTTCAAGTTATCTTTTTTTAAATTCTAAATTGCATGTGATAGCTACATGTGAGCAGGGGCCTCCTGTCCATCGATACCCCGCTCTGCCTTGGGTCCACCCCCCACCTCTCACATTTGCCCCAAGCCCTCACCAAGATTCCTGCAAATATGGGAGACTTTACATGCTGGTGCTCGTCTCTGCCTCAAGAACCTGTTTTCATGCATGAAATATCTGTCCTATGCCATGAGTCACCTGCAAAATTCAACTCTTACCTCAATTTCCACCCAAAACAGAATAAAACAGGTGAAAAATAGGCAAAGTATTCATACATGTAGATGATGGTGCTGAATCTTAGAAAGGGGAATATTAGGAAAGCATCATTTCCGTCCAGAAAGAAAAGCTAATAGGCTTTCCTGAGAGTACAGAAAATTCATAATGCTCTAGAAAAAAAGTATTCTTCCTCAAAACTAGGTGTTAGAAGGGGAAGGCAAAGAAAAAGTCAACTGCCCCCACCCAGAAGCTGGTAAGGCAGAGGCTGGTGAGTTTCTGGTGAGCAGAGCCCTAGCATGGGCAGCCCAAAAGACCGCGCACACACCCCTGCCAAAGTCTAGGTGTGAAGCAGGGTGGGCACCTTCCCAGCACCCCCTCACCTCTGCATCCACCAACTCCCACTAAGCTCCTCCCCACTCTCTTGATGAGAGCCTCCACCCACCTGAACCAACTTCCTCCTTTTTCCCTCCCTCCTCTACCCGCCATTTCTCTCCTACTAAAGGCGTACTCCACCCCCTGCTGGCTGATCTTGGTCCTGGTCTGCACCTAGCCTGTTTTCCTTGTCCTGACCCATTTCTGAATTAAGAGCGCTGGTGTTCCCACCCCTCACTCATACCTCAGTCCTCAACTACTGTTCCCAGGGGGCCAAGGGACACATCGTGGTCTTCTTGGCATCTGACTGGAGGGGAAGGGAACATTGGGGTCACTCTGATCCCCCCAGGGACAGGCTGTATGGTATCCTCTCCTTACTATGAGACCAGTAACTCCAGGGGTCAGGTGCTGTCTTCCCCCAGACTGGGAGCTTCATGGAAGTCACTCTGTGATTAGGCCCATGGACTCTCGTTCTGTGGGGCTCCCTCAGGCCAGCTGAGGGAAAGTTAATGGAACAAAGCAAGCGGACTCCCCCTTCCCGGCAACAGCAGCAAACAAGGGTAAATAAACATTATAGGTAAACACCCAGCTGGTGAGAACAGGCTGGTCCCAGGGGGGCAGGTGACTGGGGTCACACCTGCTCTGAACTGCACTGAGACAAAGAAGATCCATGCCCAAGGTGTGTTTAATTTTTCCCAGAGATTATTCCTATTGTTAAAGTGCAGAACACATAAGCTCCTCTTTGCCTGCTGGCATGGTTTCCCATGAGAACAGGCCATGACCTTGTCCCTCCCCAGGGTCTATGGCTTTATTACCCTAGAAGCCCGTGCCTCACCCCACATCCCAACCCATTACTCCCTCCCATATCCTTCTGGGTTCCCAAGACAACATCATGGGACAGTGCACAGGTCAAGGCAGATAGACACCCGGGAATCTTCAGTCAAGGCCTCAAATCCAGCTCAGAGGATCCAGACTTCAGAATACTCTGAGCGGTAAAGTTCGAGGCCAGCAGGGAAGGGCCCAAGTCCGCCAACTCAGATGAGGTGAGGTCCACCTCTACCCCGCTTTTCTCCCAAATGCCTCCTCTTCCAGGATGAATCTTCCTGCATTCAATTCACTTAGCACCTGCTAAAGGCCAGGCTGCCCTGGGCACTGTGAAAACAAAGATCAAGGAGACAGGCAGGATTTCCGCCCCGCTCGGCTTAAAGTATAAAAATGAAGAAGGCCAGTGGCTCACACCTATAATCTCAGCACTTTGGGAGGCCAAGGTGAGAGGATTGCCTGAGCCCACAGGTTCCAGGCCAGCCTGAGCAATTTGCTGAGACCTCATCTCTACAATAAATCAAAAAATTAGCCAGGCATGGTGGCATGGTGGCGCATGCCTACAGTAACTGAAAGGCTGAGGCAGAAGGATTGTCTGAGCCCAGTAAGTCGTGGCTGTGGTGGCCATGAGTGTGCCACTGCACTCCAGCGACAGAGTGAGACTCCAACGCAAAAGAAAAGGAAAATGAGGAAGTCATTTTTAAATTTTTTTTTTAATCTTCTCTTCATCTATTAATTTTAAAAAGTAACCCATCCTCATTATAAAAATTTTGGACTAACTTCTTTTTAATTTATTTTATTTTAAAGATGTGAGGTACAATTCAGGGTTAGGTATACAAGTGTACAGGTAAAGTTTGGGCCTACCTTTGGTGCCCACTTTACCTGGTTTGAAATCAGTTACCTATATTAATGCTATGTGCCTCCCCTCCCTTTCCCTGGCAGTTTCCAGTTACTACCAATCCCTTTCTTACCATGAGACTAACGCACTGCTGGCTGCGCTAAGAGGGCAGGCTTTCCCTTTCTTATTGTATTATGGTAAATGTTCAGGGTTCACTTATAAGTAAAAACATATAGGACTTAGTTCTTTGTTTCTGTGATAACTCGCTGAGTATTATAGACTCTAAATCCATCCAAGTTGCTGAGAAGTCTGTAATTTTGTTCTTCTTTATAGCTGCGTAATATTCCATTGCGAATATATATCACATTGTTTGTATCTAATCCAGTTTCGATGGGCAGCACGGTTGGTTCCAAGTTTTTGATATTGTAAATAGTGCCGCAATAAACATGTATGTGCAGGTATCTTTATTGTAGAATAATTTAAGTCACTCCGGGTATATACTCAGAAGGGAGATTGCTGGATCATATGGAAGGTCAATTTCTAGTTCTTTTAGGAATCGCCACACTGTTTTCCAAAGAGGTAGCGCTAGTTTGCATTCCCACCAGCAGTGTAGAAGCGTTCCCTTTTCTCCACATCCTCACCAGCATCTACTGTTTTTTGTTTTATTGATGATGGCCATTCTTACTGGAGTTAGGTGGTATCTCAATGCGGTTTTGATTTGCATTTCTCTGATGATTAGTGAGGCTGAGGTGGGAGCATTGCTTGAGCCCAGGAGTCCGAAGCTGCAGTGAGCCATGATCACGCCACCACACTCCAGCTTGGGCAAAATAAACAAGACCCTATCTCTGAATATAATAATAATAATAATAATATTGTTCAAAAAAGTTTTAAATAAAAAATAAGCATTCCCGGCCATTGTCTTGTTAAACTCTGGTGTGGCCATGTGCTCTTTGAGCTATGGCTGTTGCCAGGCTTCCTGGCTTTGGCCCCCTTCCCCACTTTGGGGAGGTGAATCTTCTTTCTCCCTTCTCTTTCTCTCTCCAAGTTACTTTTAAATAAACTTTTCTTTCTTTGCAAAAAAAAAATAATAATAATAATAATAAGCATTCCCTGCCCGACCTGCGGTCCCACCCTTCAAATGCAACCATTTTCTGAGTTCTCCTTCACTTACTCTGTGTACTGCCATTATTCTGACAATGTGTCTTATGCTTTTATTACTTAATCCACTAACTTTAGGTATTATCTGTTGAATCCCTGCAATGAAAGATGGAGATTTTACTCTCCTTTGTCCTACTTCCCGACTCCTCTACCTTCCTCCCAAGTTTTTTTTGTTTTGTTTTGGTTTGGTTTGGTTTGGTTGAGTCAGAGTCTCACTCTGTCACCCAGGTTGGAGTGCAGTGCCACACTCACATCCACCGCAGCCTCAGCCTGCTGGGCTCAGGCGATCCTTCCAACTCAGTCTTCCAAAGCTGGAACTACAGATGCATGCTACCACACCAAGCTTATTTTTTTTATTTATTGTAGGCACGAGATCACACCAAGTTACCCAGGCTGGTCTTGAACCCCTGGGTTCAAACAATCCTCTCACCTCGGCCTCCCAAAGTGCTGGGATTACAGGCTTGAGCCACCACGCCTGGACTTCCTCCCAAGTTTTGACACTTATAACTTTAGTTCTCCTCTTGACTACCTTTGCAACTTTTTTTTTTTTAGTTGGAGTCTCACTCTGTAACCCAGGCTGGAGTACAGGGCATGTTCGCAGCCATCCCAGCCTTGACCTGCTGGACTCAGGTGATTCTTCTGCCTCAGCCTTCCAAGTAGCTGGAACTACAGGCACGTGCCACCATACCAGGCTAATTTTTTGGTTTATTGTAGAAACAACACCTGTAGTTCCAGCTACTTGGAAGGCTGATGCAGAAGGATCACTTGAGCCCAACAGTGCACTCCAGTCTGGGAGACAGAATGAGACTCCAACTCAAAAAAAAAAAGAAAGAAGCCGGGCTCGGGGTCAGCCGTATCCCGAAAGCAAACTCTAGGAGATGAGGACATGTGCACCCTCACCCTCCCCTCCAACTCCCCCCCAACCTCCCTCCTTCCACCTTCTCTCATTTATACCTTTATTTTACATTATCACGTAAAACATTGACATTCTCTTCTGGAATCATAGTTAAATTTTCAGACTTTGTTTATAGGTTTATTAAAAATCATTGAAGGCCAGGCTTGGTGGCTCAGCCTGTAATTACAGCACTTTGGGAGGCCAAGGTGAGTGAATTGCCTGAGCCCGCAGGTTCAAGACCAGCCTGGGCAACTTGGCAAGACCTCATCTTTACAATAAATTAAAAAATTAACCAGGCGTGATAGCACATGCCTGTAGTTCCAGCTACTTGGAAGGCTGAGGCGGAAGGACCGCTAGAGCTCAGCAGGTGGATGCTGGGGTGGCTGTGAGTGTGCCACTGCACTCTAGCCTGGGCAATGGAGTGAGACTCCAACTCAAAAAAAAGAAATAACAACAAAATAATTGAAAACTAAAAAACAGTGTTTACATTATTATGACGGCAACATAACTGTTATTTATAACATACCCAGAGTTGCTAATTCTGGCTATGATAATTCTGATAATATGTCTTAAGCTTCTATTACTTAATGCACTAACTGCTGAAACCCTGCAATGAAAGATGGAGATTTCACTCTCCTTTGTCCTACTTCCCAACTCCTCTAAGATGACATTTCTTTATCTTTGGTCCAGGGTCACAACTTCTGACCTTTAAAAGAATTGATATTCCTAGCATCAAAATCAAATAAAATTTTTTTTTCCTTTTTGCTGTGGACTGAAAGTTTGTATCCCCCCCCAAAAAAATTTGTATGTTGAAACCTAATCCTCAATATGATGGTATTTGTAGGAGGGGTGTTTGGAAGGTGATTAGGAATTGAAGGTGAAGCCCTCATGAATGAGATTAGTGCCCTTATGAAAGAGACCAAAGGCCACACAGTGGCTCACACCTATAATCCCAGCACTTTGGGAGGCTGAGGCAGGAGAAATGTTTGAACCCAGAGAGTCCCTTCACTCCTTCCACTCTGTGAGGACACAGTAAAAAGACTACCATCAATGAACCAGGAAGCAGGGTCTCCCCAGATACTGAATCTGCTGGCACCTTGACTTTGGACTTCCCAGCATCCAGAAGTGTGAGAAATACATTTCTGTTTTTTAAGCTACCCAATTTATGATATTTTGTTATAGCAGCCCAAATGGACTAAAAATGCTAAGACACATTCATTCTTTCAATTGCTCAAATTTATGCCACATTTTAGTGTGCTTTTTTCTGGACCAGCTGTTGTTTTATAGAAAGTCTCTAATTGATCTGGGAATTTTTCTCTGTTACAAAAACAAACAAACAAAAAAAAAAAAGGAATCTGGGCCAGGCACAGTGGCTCATACCTATAATCCTAGCACTGTGGGAGGCCAAGGCGGGAGGATAGCTTGAATCCAGGAGTCAGTCTAGACAACATAGTGAGATCCTATCTCTATTCTTAAAAATAAATAAATGATCTGAGCATGGTGGCACATGCCTGTAGTCCCAGCAACTCTGGAGATTGAGGTAAGAAGATCCCTTGAGCACAGGAATTCAAGGCTCAGTGAGGTAAAATTGCATCACTCTACTCCAGCCTGGGCAACAGAGCAAGACCTTGTCTCTAAAAGAAGAAGAAGGGGGAGAAGGAGAAGGAGAAATCTATGATTTTGCATTATATTACTAATGTCTTCCAGCTTCTTATTCTATTACATGAGGGGTTTTTTTCCATCAAAGTCATTTTTCTGGAAACTCCCTTGTTGAATCTCTTTGAGGATTCAGTTTTCTTCTGGTTCCTGCTTTTTCTCTTTTTTCTTCTAGAGTCATTGGTTATTTTGTGTGTTATTTTATACTTTATCTTTCATACTGGGAGTATTCTTTATATTTTGTTGATTGTATGTCCTTAGAAATAAAAGATTAAGTTAGTTTTTCTAAGTAGCTCTAAAGTTGATGCAGGCTTTTCTGTACTACCGTGAACATACAACTATCTTCCCAACTGGTTTCTCCCCTGTGAGAGAAGGATGCTTGCCTAGGCCAAGCATGGTGGCTCATGCCTATAACCCCAGCAATTTGGGAGACCAAGGTAGGAGGATTGCTTGAGCCCAGGAGTTTGAGACCAACCTGGGATATATAGTGAGACAAAAAAAAAAATTTTTTTTTAATTAGCCAGGTGTGGTGGTGCATGCCTGTAGTCCCAGCTACTCAGGAGGCTGTGGCAGAAGGACTGCTTGAGCTTAAGAGGTCGAGGCCGTGGTGAGGCACGATAGTGCCACTGCAATCCAGCCTGGGTGACAAAGTGAGACCCCAACCCAAAAAAGAAGAAGAAGGAAGCCAGGCTCGGTGGCTCAGCCTGTAATCCCGCGCCTTGGGAGGCTGAGGTGAGTGGATTGCCTGAGCCCGCGGGTTCGAGGCCCGCCTGGGCAACTTGGCGAAAACTCATCTCTACAATAAATCAAAAATTAGCCGGGCGTGGTAGCGCTCGCCTGTAGTTCCAGCTACTCGGAAGGCTGAGGCGGGAGGATCGCCAGAGCCCAGCAGGTCGAGGCTGCGGTGGCCAGGAATGGCCACTGCACTCCAGTCTGGGCGACAGAGTGAGACTCCAACTCAAAAAAAAAAGAAGAAGAAGAAGAAGAAGGTTGCCTGGAAGTGCTATCTGTAGCATGACAAGCTTGACTTACAATTGAATTGACAGGAAACCAACCGTTTATGCTGGAACTGAGAAGGTTTTATTTTGGGTTCCAAGACAGAAGTTCGTCTTCTTTAGAAAAGAGCTGGACCCAGGTAAGGGTCCTTTGCAATCTGGTAAGGAAGAGAGGAGAAGGGGCTGATGGCAGACTGGTCCCTTGACCAGTCTGGTTCCTTAACCCTAGCACTACCAGTCTCCTCGTCTTCATCCTACTTGGCCAACTCCTACCCGAGTCTCCCTGGGGTTCCAAAGTGGAGATCAAGCCCCATTCCACCGGCTCGCCTCCACTCCAAGCTTTTCTAGCCATCACAATCTGTCTGAGCTTCCTCCCTTCTGTTTCATCTGCCAACATATCCCCAGAACTTTCCATCTTGAAGAAATGTCAAATCTCTTACCCACTGTGTGATCTGCCTCTTATCATTTTTGCTGTTACAGGTTTATATCCCTTTTTAACGTTTTTATTTTTTGTGTTGAAGTCTCACTCAGTCACCCAGGCTGGAATGCAGTAGCATGACAATGGTCACCGCGGCCTGGACCTGCTGGGCTCAGGCAGTCCTTCTGCCTCAGCCTTCCAAGTAGTTGAAACTATAAACCCGTGCCACCATACCCAGCTAATTTCTTTTATTTATTGTAGAGATAAGGTCTTTCAAGTTTCCCAGACTGGTCTCAAATCCTTGAGCTCAGGCAATTCTCCTGCCTCAGCCTCCCAAAGTGTTGGGATTACAGGCGTGAGCCATCGTACCCAGTCAAGATTTTTTTAATGGTATTAGACAGCTCATAGATTCACAAGGGAAACTAGAGAATTGGGGTTTACAAAATGAGCAGGAACAAAGAAAAGTCACACAAACAGAAACACGCCAAAATTACACCACTGGAGCACCCTGGTGAGGAACACTGAACACTGATGGCATGGTCACAGAATCGTGGCTAGCCCCTGTCATTCCTCATCTTCTACCACTCCTGCTTCCTGGGGCAGCTAGTCAAATCCAGCTCCCAGGCAGATGCATGAATGTGACTGCCAATGAGGAGAAAATATGCGAAACTGGAATTTCCAGCTTCTGCCATAGGAGACAGATGCCGCCTAATGAGATAAGAAATTCCCCACACATATGATGGGGGTCTGGGAGCTGGGCAGCCCAGGATAAAAAATATCCCCGAACTGTATCCAGTAAGGCTCTGAGAAGACTTGCAAAAACATACCTGACTTGCATGGTTTTGCTTAGATTTCACCAGTCTTATTTTACCAGAACAATTACCAACAAACATCTCACAGAAAGTAGTGTCCTAAGAAAGCAATATATTTAGACAGAGTTATTGTTTTTACACAAAATTGAAATTATATTGTACATACAATTTTGCATCATTTAATGTGTAATAGTATTTAACTTAGCAGTACCTAAGTTAATAGCATAATTAACATGCTTTGCTTTTTTTTTTTTTTTTTTTTTTTTTTTGAGACAAAGTCTTGCTATGTTGCCCAGGCCGGACTGCAGTGGCTATTCACAAGTGCAATCCCACTGCTATCAACATGGGAGTTTCGACCTGCTTTGTTTCCAACCCGGGCTGGTTCACCCAGCCTCTCCCTGAGGCAACCCGGTGGTCCCTTGCTCCTGGGAGGTCACCATATTGATGCCAAACTTAGTGCAGAAAGTAGTGTCCTAAGTGTTCTTGTTTCTCCTTTTTTTAATGTTTTTCCTTTACAAACTTCCTAGCTCTTTCCTTTGTTTTCTGCTTTCATTATAAGGGTTCAGTTTCTCTCCAGTTATTTGGAAAACATATTTTGCTCTCTATTCTTCCCTGTTTGTGTATCTTCAAAAAATTTTTATAAACATTATTCTAATCTTGAAAATACAAAATGGAATTACATCCTTTAATTCTCCTCATGTAAAATGAGGAAACTGATACACTTTACTTCCTCCCAATCCAACACTTCCCACTTACTGGTGTTCAGCAATATGACTTGGGATTTAAACTCCAATTGTTGCCACATAATTAGTGTGCTTACACTGCAATTTTTCTTGAAATAAATATTTTTAAACTTACACTGAATTGTACTACTATGTTTTAATAATTTTGTTTGTCTGTTTTTGTTTTTGTTTTTTGAGTCAGTGGCATGCTCACAGCCACCACAGCCTCGATCCGCTGGACCCAGGCCATCCTTCCACTTCAGCCTTCCAAGCAGCTGGAACTACAGGCACGCGCCACCATGCCTGGCTTTTATATTTTATTTAATTTTATTTAATTTCATTTTATTGAGATTAGGGCTCACCAAGTTGCCCAGACTGCTCTCAAACCCCTAGGCTCAGGCAGTCCTCTTGCGTTCACTTCCCAAAGTCCTGGGGTTACAAGCATGAGCCACCATGCCTGGCCTATATTTGAATAATTTAAACCTAACTGTTAAAAAATAAAATAAGAGTGAAGAAACAAGGCGGCTCCTATGCTAACTGCCCGGTGGTACTCCCTGCTGTTCCACAGGATTTCCACTTTCGCCCTCACCATCGCCGTGGGAGCCCTGTTCTTCGAGCGCGCTTTCCATCAAGGCGCGGACACCATCTACGAGCACATCAACGAGGGGAAGCTGTGGGAACACATCAAGCACAAGTATGAGAACAAGGAATAGTGTTTTGGAGGACTCATCCAGGCCCAAAGGACCAGGTCCACCCACCAGCTGTTTGCCCACAGTTGGGGCCTCAGCTTGAAGATGATGCTCGGGTGACTCTTCATGGACCACACTTTGCAGCTGGCGAGAAGCAACTTCGCCCAACAAACAGACTCAACTTCTGCTGTATTTGAAGTATGTTTAGTCAGGGTCATCAGCAAATAAATGTAAATTGCCCTTGAAAAAATAAAATAAAATAAAATAAATAGCCGGGCTGGGTGGCTCAGCCTGTAATCCCGCACCTTGGGAGGCCGAGGTGAGTGAATTACCTGAGCCCGCAGGTTCGAGACCCGCCTGGGCAACTGGGCAAGACCTCATCTCTACAATAAATCAAAAAATGAGCTGGGCGTGGTAGCGCACACCTGTAGTTCCAGCTACTCGGAAGGCTGAGGCGGAAGGATCGCCAGAGCCCAGCAGGTCGAGGCTCCGGTGGCCGGGAGCAGCCACTGCACTCTAGTCTGGGCGACAGAGTGAGACTCCGACACAAAAAAATAAAAAATTAAAAAATAAAATAAATTAATATGAATAATGAACATTTTATAAATACATGAATAAATAAGCTTAACTGTATAAACATACCGGTTTTATTGGTTTACCATCAAGAATTATAAGTCAACCAGGCTTGGTGGCTCAGCCTGTAATCCCAGCACTTTGGGAGGCTGAGGTGAGAATTGCCTGAGCCCACGGGTTCAAGACCCGTCTGGGCAACTTGGCGAGACCTCGTCTCTGCAATAAATCAAAAATTAGCCGGGCGTGGTAGCGCGCGCCTGTGCTCCAGCTACTTGGAAGGCTGAGGCAGAAGGATCGCCGGAGCCCAGCAGGTCAAGGCTGCGGTGGCCAGGAGCATGCCACTGCACTCCAGTCTGGGCGACGGAGTGATTCTCCAACTCAAAAAAAAAGGAATTATAAATCATCATTCTAGAGATCTTAATTTTTATTCCTTTTTTTTTTTTTTTTGAGTTGGAGTAGGAGACTCAGTGTCACCCAGACTAGAGTGCAGTGGCACACTCATGGCCAACACAGCCTCAACCTGCTGAGTTCAAGCGATCCACCTCAGCCTTCCAACTAGCTGGAACTATAGGTGCACACCACAACACCCGGTTAATTTTTTTATTTATTGTAGAGAAGAGGTCTCATCAATTTGCCCGGGCTGGTCTTGAACCCCTCGGCTCAGGCAATCTTCTCACCTCCACCTCCCAAAGTTCTGGGATTACAGGTGTAAGCCACTGCACCTGACTTATATTTTAATAATTTAAACCTGTTAAAAATAAAATTAATTTTCAGGTGCAGTGGCCACGCCTGTAATCCCAGCACTTTAGGATGCTGAGGTGAGAGGATTGCCTTAGTCCAGAGGTTCAAGATCAGCCTGGCAACTTGGTGAGACCTCATCTCTACAGTAAATGAAAAAATTAGGTGGGCATGGTGGCGAGGGCCTGTAGTCCCAGCTACTCTAGAGGCTGAGGCAGGAGGATCTCTTGAGCCCAGAAGTTCAATGCTGCAGTGAGCTGTGATCACACCACTGCACTGTAGCCTAGGGAACAGAACAAGACACTGGAAAGAAGGAAAGGAAGGTAGGAAGGAAGGAAGGGAGGGAAGGAGGGAGGGAGACCAGGCATAGTGGGTCACTCCTGTAATCCCAGCACTTTGGGAGGTGGAAGTGAGAGGGCTGTCTGAGCCCACAGGTTTGAGACCAGCCTGGGCAACATGGCAAGACCTCATCTCTACAATAAATCAAAAAAATAGCCAGGTGTGGTGATGCACACCTGTAGTTCTAGCTACTTGGGAAGCTGAAGAGAAAGGATCACCTGAGCCCAGCAGGTCGAGGCTGTGGTGACAGTGAGTGTGCCACTGCACTCCAGTCTGGGTGGCAGAACGAGACTCTGACAAAAGAAAGAAAGAGAGGAAGAAAGCAAGAAAGGAAAAAAGGAAGAAAGCAAGCAGGGAGGGAGGGAAAGAGAAGGAGAGGACGGGAGGGAGAAAGGAAGGGGGGAAAAAGAGCTCAGCACTGGAAGACACAAGGGATAAATACCAAGACTCAAATGGTGTCACCTGGCTTCTAGATGGATGGATGAGTCCATTGATGCTGTCTCTCTCACTTTCTTGAAAGATCCGGCTCTCTCCACCAGGACTTCCTCCCTGAGGAGCCAGACAGCTCCCTGCTCCCGTCATCCATATGTGGCCATCAGGGGAAAGAGGACATCCTTTCTCTGGTATTGGCCCCTCAGGAAAAGACCCTGGTTGGCCCATTTAGGTCACATGGACATCTCTTCAACATCACTGTGGCTAGGGTGACATCATCCCCAAGAGTTGGTTTTGAGGCTGGGAGAAAAACTCTGATGCTCATTTGTGGAAAATTGGTATTTGTTGCAAAAGACTCAAAGAATTCCATTTCCTCAGAACATTCCAGAGCAGATCAGGCTGGAGGATGCTCACTAAAAAGCCTCTCCAGTTTCCCCTTATGTTCTCAACTGTGTCATACTGAAACTCCAGCAGTTACCTGACAAGGATTCCAAACTGCAGTAGCCACCATCTGTCATTGCTTCCTGTGTCCCAGGGCTAGGAGGCACTGGGCAGGTCAGGCCTGGTCAGGGGCCCCGACATCAAGGGACAGAGATCAGCCAGGCCTGTGGTCACGTGTCTACACTTGTGGCAAGCAGAAATAAGGCAGTATGACTGAGGACACCACCAGAACCACGTGGAAATGGGGAAGAAAAGTTCCCCTGGGAATGAGGAAAGAGATTTTCAGAAGGGGGAAAAGATCACAGTCAGACCTGTATGGGTGAAAATGAATGCAGGGGCCGGGGTAGGGGCTCACGCCTATAATCCCAGCACTTTAGGAGGCCGAGACAAAAGGTTGCTTGAGCCCAGGAGTTCAAGACCAGCCTAGACAACATATTGAGACCTCATCCCTACAAAAAATCCAGAAATTAGTGGGCGTGGTAATATGCACTTGTCCCAGCTACTAGGAAGGCTGAGGCAAGAGGATCACCTGAGTCCAGGAGGTGGAGGCTGTGGTGAGCCATGAGCATGCCACAGCACTCCAACATGAGTGCCAGAGTGAGAAGAAAAGGGATAGGGGGGAAGGGGAAGGGAGGGCCACTGCAGAGGCCAGTCCAGAGCTGAGCTGGTCCCCTGCACAGATGCAGAGTGAGAATCGTCCTCAAGACCGGGTGAGGACCACACTCAGTGGGACCGGATGGTGCTTTCTTTTCCCACTGGCTTTTCTGCACTGAATTCCTCACCCCACTTCTTCCACTTCCCACCATCCTCCCCCTGATGCTTCCAGCCAACCCAAGAAGCCCAGGCCCCGCCCGCCCCATTCTGCTGGCACAGCTCCCTCCGCCATGGCCCCAGGATCAGGAATACCAAAAATGATGATGCTACCAGAGCCAAGCGTGTCCTACAGGCTAACACCACTTACACTATCTTTTTAATCCCAGCCCTGAAAGGCAGGCTCTGCAATCGTCCCTATTTTAGAGATGAGGTGAACGTGAGAGAGAACCAGTAACTTTCTCAAGAACACACAACCCAGAAATGAGAAAGCCAGGATTCAAGCCCAAGCCAGCCTGGGGGTCCAGAGCCGGCTCCCCTCCCTGCTCCATGCTGCTTCTCCCTTTCACTCTCGTGGCCTCATTTCTCACCCAGGAAGCCTCCTGGAAGTAGATCTCACCCACAGGGCTCATTATTCACTTATTCATTCTACAAACCCTTATGTAACAGAATGCCAAAATAGAACTTCATCACTGTCTCCTTTTTTTTGAAAGTCAAGTTCTCGCCAGGTGCAGTGGTTCACACCTATAATCCCAGCACTTTGGGAGGCCGAGGAGAGAGGACTGCCTGAGTCCAGGGGTTCGAGACCAGCCTGGATAACTTGGTGAGACCTCATCTCTACATTAAATCAAAAAATAAACCAGGCGTGGTGGCACGTGCCTGTAGTTCCAGCTACTTGGAAGGCTGAGGCAAGGATCGCCTGAGCCCAGCAGGTCGAGGCTGCGGTGACCATGAACATGCCACTGCCTCCAGCCTAGGTGACAGAGTGAGAGGCTGACTCGAAAAAAAAAAAAAAATTACAGGTGGGAACCACCACACCCAGTCATTTTCTTCTTTTTTATGATGGTCCCAAAGCTGAGAACAAAGAATGTTAAATTTCTACACGTGTTTTTTTTTCTTTTCTTCAGGTTTCAGGGTGAGGTTTAATCCTAGGCACATTGAAACATCAGAGCTGTTTTCAACAATACAGAAAGTCTCAAGTTGTGCTGTGGGTTTCCTCAGCTCCCCTGAAGCTGGGGCTATTCCAGATGCAGCAGGTGCTGAGATGGGGGAAGCCAGCACTGCTAGACACCAGCAGGTCAGTGCAGGGTCACTTCATCAGTCTTTCTTGAACCTGCCGTTGATGTACAGTGCCCAGTCCAAACTCTGTCACCAGTCAGTGGCCCACACCAGCCCCATGGCACCTGCTGCACCCCACATGCCCACTGTGGGGATTCAATTCTTGGCCAGTTCATGGTAGCATGGGCCCAGGACCCCAGTCAGTATCATAGTGGTATCCACACCTTCAGGGTAACCCTGTCCAGCTATCCTGGCTGCACTGCACAGGCCAAGTTTCTACACATATTTCTTTTTTTTTTTTTTTTTTTTTTTTTTTGTCAATCTCACTCTGTTGCCCAAGCTGGAATGCAGTGGCATGCTCATGGCCACCGAACCTCAACCTGGAATGGAGTGGCATGCTCATGGCCACCGCAGCCTCAACCTGCTAGGCTCAGGCGATCCTTCCACCTCAGCCTTCCAAGTAAATGGAACTATAGACGTGCACCACCATGCCAGGCTAATTTTTTTATTTATTGTGGAGATGAGATCTCATCAAGCTGCCCATGCTGGTCTCAAACCCCTGGACTCAGGCAATTCTCTCACCTCGGCTTCCCAAAGTGCTGGGATTACAGGCTTGAGTCACCACGCCCTGCCTGCTTCTACACATTCTTAAGACAGGCTTTGGGCCAGCCACAGTGGCTCATGTCTATAATCCCAGCACTTTGGAAAGCCAAGGTGAGAGTATTGCTTGAGCCCAGGAGTTCGAGACCAACCTGGGCAGCATAGCGAAACCCCATCTATACCAAAAATAAATCAAAGAGTTAGCTGGGTGTGGTGGCATGTGCCTGTAGTCCTAGTTACTCAGGAACCTGAGGCAGGAGGATTGCTTGAGCCCAGGAAGTGGAGGGTGCAGTGAGTTGTGATTGTGCCACTGTGCTCCAGCCTGGGCAATAGAGTGAGACCCTGATTCAAAAAGAAAGAGAGAGTCTTTGTCCACCTACGGAGAATTTCCTAGGCAGGAGATGCACCAAAACACAGTTGAGTGGCTTTGTCTATTCCTCACCTCAAGGAAAGGAAAGGCTGGAGATTGCTCAGAGCAAGTGGAATGAGGACCAAGTTGATCCTCCCACACAAACGCAGAGTGAGAAGACTGACAGGACAGGACTCAGACATGTCCTCAAGACAGGATGAGGACAGCACTCAGTGGGGACTGATGGTGCTTCCTGCTCCAACAGCCCCACCCAGGGGTGTGGGGAGGTGCCATTTGTTCCCCCCTCTCACCTCCATGGAGGAGAGCAAGGTGCTTCCTTCCCACCAGCCACGTGAGAGGAGCTTTAAAAGAGCTACTCCGAGAGCCTGAGCTGTGTCCTATGGAACTAGGGCATGTGGGATGCCGTGCCTGACTCACACCTAAAAAAAATCCCGGTGGGTGGGGGATTCAAACGTTCGTACCTGGGTCTCGGGGTTTGCTGCGGGGTCCAAAGGGCCAGGCGGTTCTCGAGGCCCCGGTGACCGTGAGCTTGTGTGCGGGGAGGACCTCGGATGCCCAGGCGGCTGGTCCCTGGGGAGGGGAGATGGCGTTCTCGACCACAGTCCCCCAGAGGAAGCGGTCAAGCGGAAGGCTCCCCGCGGCTTTCTCAAGCGGGTCTTCAAGCAACGGAAGCCTCACCTCCGTCTGGAGAAGAGTGGCGACTTGCTGATCCACCTGAACTGCTTACTGTTTGTTCATTGATTAGCAGAAGAATCCAGGACAAATGCTTGTGAGAATAAGTGTGGAATCATTAATAAGGAGCATATATTGACTGCAGCAAAGGTAATTCTAAAGAAGAGCAGAGGTCAGAAATCAAAGTACACATTCTTGAAAATTCTATGATGTATTATTTTGGGTGGTAACAACTCATAAAGGCATTTTTACATATCAGTTAATATTATGGATTATTAAAATATTGACTATAAAAAAAAAAAAAAATCCCAAGGCCCGAGTCCAACCACTCCAAAGCAGCTGAGATGTCTTTGAGAGCATGAGGCTTGGTGAGACCTCATCTCTACAATAAATCAAAAAATTAGCTGGGCATGGTGGCACATGCCTGTAGTTCCAGCTACTCAGAAGTCTGAGATAGAAGGATTGCCTGAGCCCAGCAAGTCGAGGCTGTGATGGCCAGACAATGCCGGGATCCCGTGGCCAGATAGAGATCCCCACAAAAGGGGGCACCTGCCAACAGGACAGGGTAACTCCAGCAAAGAGCTTGATTTCCCTGAAGGAGGCATCATCTGCATTGGGAGGTCATGAGTAGGGGGAGCTCTGACAAGTCACGGAAGTCACCCCACCCCAGGGGAGACATATTTGCACGTCCACCAGTCAGTGAGGACTCCGAGGCCAGATTATAAATGCACTGATAGGCAAGAGAATTGCCTGAGCCCAGGAGTTCGTGACCAGCCTGGACAACATAGTGAGATCTCTTCTCTACAATAAATCAAAAAATTAGCCAGGTGTGGCAGCACACACCTGTAGTTTCAGTTACTTGAAAGAATGAGGTAGAAGGATCGCCTGAATCCAGCAGGTGGAGGCTATAGTAGCCATGAAAATGCAACTGCACTCCAGCCTGGGTGACAGTGAGACTCCAGCCCAAAAAAAAAGAAAATAATTTTTTTTTTTAGTCGGAGTCTCACTCTGTTGCCCAAGCTGGAGTGCAGTGGTACGTTCACAACCACTGCAGCCTCGATCTGCTGGGCTCAGGCAATTCTTCTGCCTCAGTCTTCCAAGTAGCTGGAACTACAGGAGTACGCCACCATGCCCAGCTAACTTTTTGATTTATTGTAGAGACAAGGTCTCACCAAATTGCCCAGGCTGGTCTCGAAACCCTGGGTTCAGGCAATCCTCTCACCTCAGTCTCCCAAAGTGCTGGGATTAAAGGTTTGAGCCACCACACCCGACCTATAAAATTTCAGCAAATAAATAAACACACTGATAAGGAGATCTTTGTGCCCCCTTAAAGCCAGAGGACTGGCTTGATCAAAGAAGGAGAACTGAAAGAACAGAACAGGAACAGTGAAGAGGCTACCCACTCGCCCGGTCCCCACTGCGGGGCAGGTCCCAGGCCAGGAACGAGAGCAACTGTGAGGAGAAATTGAGTTTCAGGCTGAAATTGTTTTTGTTTGTTTGTCTGTTTGCTTGTTCTTGTTTCTTGGTTTTGTTTTTATTTTTGTTTTTGTTTTTTTGAGTTGGAATCTCACTCTGTCGCTCAGTCTGGAGTGCAATGGCAAGCTCCCGGTCACCACAGCCTCAACCTGCTGGGCTCAGGCAATCCCTCTGCCTCAGCCTTCCAAGTAGCTGGAACTACAGGTTCAGGCAATCCTCTCACCTTGGCCTCCCAAAGTGCTGGGATTATAGGTGAGAGCCATTGCACCCAGCCCGTTTGCTTGTTTTTGAATCAGGGTCTCACTTTGTTGTCCAGGTTGGAGTGCAGTGGCATGATCACGGCTCACTGCAGCCTCAATCTCCTGGTCTCAGCCTCTCAAATATCTGGGACTACAGACATGAGCCACCACACTTGACTAATTTTTTTTATTTTTTGTAGAGACAAGATTTCGCCCAGGCTGGTCTCAAACTCCTGGACTCAAGTGATCCTCCTGCCTTGGTCTCCCTAAGTGTTGGGATTACAGGCGTGAGCCACTGCTCCCAACCAAGACTGGAGTTTTTACTGCCTGAAAATTCAGGCTTAAGAGTGACTAGAAAGCCTATGGGCACTGCCAAGATTGCATTCAGTAATAAAAAAGAACATGGGCTTACTGAAGAGCATTTGAGGAGAGCAGAGTTTTGTTTCCATTTGCACATCATCATGTCCAGTGCACTCCATAAGTCAGAGATGATTAGTAAGCACCTGCTCTCTGCCAGCCTGGGGACCTGAGGGACACAGCAGCAAACCAGCATCCTAGCTTCCTCAGCAGGCCCGAGCCCTCACTGTATTCCTGAGATCATGATTGGCAGACACCCACTGCTTAGCACTGCAGTCTCAGGGACCCTGTTGGCCCTGGTCTCAAATACTCAATTCATTCACCTCCTGCCTCAGGGCTGAATTCATCCTCCACGAATTGTGAGGGTCAGAGTCCTACACAAAAACACTTTACATAGGTGCCCCACCCAGCCCTCTATCCCACAACCCTCAACAATGTGGAGATGTGTTCATCCATTCAACAAAAATAGGCCAGGGATGGTGGCTCACAGCTATAATCCCAGCACCTTGGGATGCGAGAGGGTGGGGGAGAGGGGGATTGCTTGAGCACAGGAATTCGAGGCCAGCCTGGATGATATAGCAAGACCTCATCTCTACAAAAAAAAAAAAGTTAAATTTAATTAAAAAAAAAAAAAAAGATGTATTGGACACCCAGTATGTGGCAGGCTCTGTGCTGAATAAACATAAGAATGACAAGGTCCCTCGCTCTGAGTAGCCTGCAGTCTGGGTAGCAGGAGGGGGATAGAAGAAAGGGGAAGTCAGCCGGGCACAGTGGCTCAGTCTGTAATCCCGCGCCTTGGGGAGGCTGAGGTGAGTGGATTGCCTGAGCCCGCGGGTTCGAGACCCAACTGGGCAGCGAGAATTCATCTCTACAATAAAAATCAAAAAATCAACCGGGCGTGGTAGCGCACGCCTGTAATTCCAGCTACTCGGAAGGCTGAGGCGGAAGGATCGCCGGAGCCCAGGAGGTCGAGGCTGCGGTGGCCGGGAGCGGCCACTGCCCTCCAGTCTGGGCGACAGAGTGAGGA
>NW_007251225.1:312116-312352 GCF_000164805.1 Carlito syrichta
AAAAAAGAAAGGGGAAGTCTAGGGGAACCGGCTTGTAAACCGGTACTTGCACTCCAGGGTGATAAGGACTGTTAGAGACGAGTGCAGGGAGTACTTACCTGCGCATGGAACCTGAGACGTCCCCACGGAGGTGACATTTGAGGGGAGCTGGGGTGGAGGAGGGTGCCAAGAGACAGAGGAAATTGTACCGACAAAAATCTTGGAGGTGCACAGCGAGATCAGGAGAGCGGGGGGGG
>NW_007251225.1:312372-325482 GCF_000164805.1 Carlito syrichta
GCGCAGCGTTCCTTGCTTCCGCCAGCAGGGGGCGTCCTTAACAGACGGTGCAGGGAGGCAGGTGAGTTTGGTTCCACAGAAGTGGGCTAGCGGAGGCTTTATCCCAGTTCGGTGCTGTGATCAGATTTTCTCCTAAAATACCTGTTAGCAAGACCGGGAGTGGTGGCTTACGCCTGTAATCTCAGCACTTTGGGGGGCCGGGGCAGGTGGATTGCTTGAGCCCAAGTGTTTGAGTCCAACCTGGGCAACATAGCGAGACTGTCTCCAATTAATTAATGAATTAAAATGTCTGTCAGCAAACACACCTCACCTCAGTTCTTCTGCACGAAGGATATACATTTCCCCTTTAACACAGCTTCAATATCCTCTTTGAAAAATATTAACTCTGAGCCAGCATGGTGGCTCACGTCAGGAATCCCAGCACTTTGGGGGCAGAGGAGAGAGGATTGCCTGAATCCAGGGGTTCAAGACCAGCCTGAGCAACAGAGAGAGACTTCATCTCTACAATAAATTTTAAAAACTTAGCTGGGTGTGGTGGCGTGCACCTGTAGCTCCAGCTACTTTGAAGGCTGAGGCATGAAGGATCGCCTGAGCCCAGCAGGCTGCGGTTGCAGTAGCCATGAGCATGGGCCACAGAGTGAGATCCCGATTCAAAAGATAAACAAACACTGACTTTACTTGTTCCCAGTTTAATCGTTCAAAGAATTTCACAATAGTACTGATTCCTCTGCCGGAGACATCAGGCCACACAGCATCTGACACCTACATCTTGTCATAGCCCCAAGTTTCTCTACAGATAACTAAAGCAAATGTTTCTTTTGCCTCCAAAAATCTCTCTCCCCAGGGCACAGATCCAGGCCTAGGGAAGGGTGCAAATTGGAGAAGATGAGACAGAAGAGAGGGATGAGAAAAAATTCTGAAGGGCCTTGAGTGCATACCTAGAGTCAGAACTTGTCCAGTGAGCATGACAGAAAGCCAATACGGGACTTGAAGCTATGGAACCAGCTAATTCATTTGCCAAAAAGGCCAATGAATGTAGCGACGATATGGCAGACACGCTGCGGCTGAGAAGCCTAGCCCGACTTTTCCCTTATGTGGTGGGACCGCCTGCTGCCACGGCTGAAGGACCTGATCCTAAAGAGGAACAAAGGCTTCTGCTCCAGGAGGATATTGTGCAAACTTCTGGCGCTTGCACCGCCCCCACCCCCTCCCGGCAATCCTACCACCTGGCAGACGGAACCACGCTGAATGGAGACCGGATGGTCGGCAGGGGGAGCCAAAGCACCGGTGGTGGCACCCCAGGCTGGTCGGCTCGCCGCCACGGGGAGGAAAGGGACAGACTGGCCCTGCGGGCTCCTTCATTCCCAGCTCCCTGCTCTGCCTGACCTCAAACAGGAGGACAAAAACGTGAGGGGGCATTTTTATCTCACACACACACACACACACACACACACATACACACAGATTTTTTTTTTTTTTAGTTGGAGTCTCAGTCACCCAGGCTGGAGGGCAGTGGCATGCTCCTGGCCACCGCAGCCTGGACCTGCTGGGCTCAGGCAATCCTGTCCGCCTCAGCCTTCCAAGTAGCTAGAACCACAGCCATGCGCCATCACACCTGGCTAACTTTTCTTGATTTATCGTAGAGCTGCGATCTCACCAAGATGCCCAGGCTGGTCTCGCACCCCTGAACTCAGGCAGTTCTTTTGCCTCAGCCTCCCAAAGTGCTGGGATTACAGGCTTGAGCTACCGCTCCCTGCCTGGTTTTTTTTTTTTTTTTTTTTTTTTAAGGCTCTTCCCCGTTTCCGGTTTCTTGAAGAGGAATTTACTCAATTCAGTAATTCCCTGGTCAAGTGTTGGGTAGTAGATTTGTATGCTCCTAAATTAATATCGTGGCTCTGAGCTAAACACAGAGGGCACTTGTCAAAATGTAACATTATATGCCAGCCCTGGGCTCAAGTCCCAGAAGTGACTTTGATCTGTAATAATTCACACTTTTGAGAGTAATTCACAGGCTAAAAGCTTTCTGAATTAATATATTTGCCACAAGCAATCTGTAATTGGAAAAAGGAAAGAACATTCAGAAGTGTCATAATGTCCAGAATTAAGGAACATTAGCAAATGTTGAATGTCAGCAGGAGGGAGCTATAGGTTGTCATTAAAATGGTAATTATTTGTTTGTAGGAAAATTTGATAGAAAAAAATAATGCATTTGTAGGAAAAATTGGTAAGAAACAGTAATGTCTATCTTTGGGAGGAAGAGGGGTATGCACTAAAATTTGTTTTTGTTTTGTTTTATTTTTCAGTTAAGTTCTCACTCTGTTGTCCAGGCTGGAGTGCAGTGGCATGATCACGGCTCACTGCAGCCTCAACCTCCTGACCTCAGCCTCCCAGATAGCTGGGACTACAGGCACACACCACTACACCTGGCTTATCTTTTAATTTTTTGTAGAAACGAGGTCTTGCTATATTGCTGTATTGCCGGGTCTCAAACTCCTGGGCTCAGTCCTTCCACCTCAGTCTCCCAAAGTGCTAGGATTACAGGCATGAGCCACCATGCCCAGACTAAAAGAAGTTTTCGAATGACTTAGATAAGACTGGCCAGTACAGCAGGGCCGTGCTAGGAGAGGAGAAACGGGGAGGGGTGGGGGTGGGGAAGGAAATAAAAATTCCTGGGGGCAGTTTCCTCAAGGCAGACGACTAACATCTTCCCTCACCTAAGAGAAAAAGAGTAGGCACATGGGACTTTTTGCTTGGCTGGGGATTTTTACTTTTTGCGTTTTATTTGATGTTTTATATGTGTTTCTAACTTTTTCACAACATATTAAATATATAGTCCCCTTGTTTTTAATGCTATAAATTCTGAAAACTTTTACATAGAACACAGGTACTCACATTTTATTAATGTGTGAAACAAGTATCAAAATACATTGACATTGACATTTTGCTCCCAAAGAACATTGACAAAAGCATTGACATTTTGCTCCCAAAGACCAATCACTAAGAATGAACCCCCCACCCCCCAGTCTTGACCAGTTTTTCTATTGCTACTAATTTAAACTGCAGTTAGGACAGGGCTTGTGGGGGTGGGGGAGAAGGACAGTGGGAGGGAGCAGAGGTGGGGGGAGCCAGGAAAGGATGGAAGAAGGAAAGGAGAGTCTGTAGTGAGGTCATTAGGGCTGGAAGAATTGTCAGGCCTGAACCCGAGGGTTCGAGACCCGCCTGGGCAGCGAGACCTCATCTCCACAATAAATCAAAAAATCAGCCGGGCGTGGTAGCGCATGACTGTAATTCCGGCTACTTGGAAGGCTGAGGCGGAAGGATCGCCGGAGCCTAGCAGGTCGAGGCTGCGGTGGCCGGGAGCGGCCACTGCACTCCAGTCTGGGCGACAGAGTAAGACTCCAACTCAAAAAAAAAAAGAAAAAGAAAATTCAGGGCTTCGGCCATTTATTGTAAGGGTGCCAGGCAACAGGACAAGAGAAGGAACCAGGCGAGGGGTCTTGGTGGGTCCCAGGAGAAGGGGTAGAACTCGCCCTGGCCACTGACCTCTCTATCTTCTTATCACTGGCACCCAAGGTCCCGGCTGCTCCCTGTTTCCTTTTCTGCCCCAATCACCCATCAGCCACTCACCCGGAGGCAGCCAGCTGCATGCATACCAGGAGAGCAGCTTTCCATAGCACCCCCAGGACAATGGTACCTCCAAAGGGCACCTATAGACACCTGGTGATTCGGTGGAGAGGAGCTCCCTCTGAGGTATAGGATGGGTGGCAGGAGGGGCAGATTGATGCCACTGGGTTTAAGGTAGATCGCAGAATGCCAAGTGGAGCACAGCAATGTGAACGCCAGAGGTACAGGGTGATAATATGAAAACCCCACCAGAAATCACTATAAACATGGTAGAATTGCAAAGTCTTCGTGTTTTTATTTATTTATTTTTGAGTCAGAGTCTCACTCTGTTGCTCAGGCTGGAGTACAGTAGCATGGTCATGGCTACCACAGCCTTGACCTCCCAGGCTCAGGCAATCCTCCCACCCTCAGCCTCCCAAGTAACTGGGACTACAGGTGTGGCCCACCACGCCTGGATAATTTTTTTTATTTTTATTATTTTTATTTTTATTTTTTAAAAAACTCAACTCTTAGCCAGGCTCTGTGGCTCAGCCTGTAATCCCACGCCTTTGGGAGGCTGAGGTGAGTGGATTGCCTGAGCCCGCGGGTTCAAGACCTGCCTGGGCAACTTGGTGAGCCCTCATCTCTACAATAAATCAAAAAATTAGCCGGGCGTGGTAGTGCGCGCCTGTAGCTCCAGCTACTCGGAAGGCTGAGGCAGAAGGATTGCCGGAGCCCAGCAGGTTGAGACTGCGGTGGCCGGGAGCGGCCACTGCACTCCAGTCTGGGTGACAGAGTGGGACTCCAATTCAAAAAAAAAAAACAAAAAACTCAACTCTACTTAGTATTTACTATGGTATTGTTACTTCTTACTATGTTCATAATAATTATCATCTACAATAATACTGTGCTAAGTTTTGTTTGTTTTTTGAGTTGGAGTCTCACTCCGTCGCCCAGACTGGAGTGCAGTGGCCGCTCCCGGCCACCGCAGTCTCAACCTGCTGGGCTCCGGCAATCCTTCTGCCTCAGCCTTCCGAGTAGCTGGAGCTACAGGCGCGCACTACTACGCCCGGCTAATTTTTTGATTTATTGTAGAGATGAGGGCTCACCAAGTTGCCCAGGCAGGTCTTGAACCCGCGGGCTCAGGCAATCCACTCACCTCAGCCTCCCAAAGGCGAGGGATTACAGGCTGAGCCACCGAGCCCGGCGAGCTCTGTTCTGGTGAGCTCTCTTCTCATGAGCTCTGCTCTGGTGAGTTCTGTCCTCATGGGTTCTGCTCGGGTGAGCTCTGTTTGTGTGAACTCTGATCAGATGATCTCTGTTCTCATTAGCTTGGCTCTGGTGAGCTCTGTTCTAGTGAGTTCTGCTCAGGTGAGCCTTGCTCAGGTGAGTTCTGCTCAGGTGAGCTCTGTTCTCATTAGTTTTCTTCTCATGAGCTCTGCTCTGGTGAGTTCTGTTCTCATGGGTTCTGCTCTGGTGAGCTCTGTTCTGGTGAGCTCTGTTCGCGTGAACTCTGCTCAGATGATCTTTGTTCTCATTAGCTCTGCTCTAGTGAGCTCTGTTCTGGTGAGCTCTGTTTTGGTGTTCTCTCCTCAGGTGAGCTCTGCTCTGGTAAGCACTGTCCTGGTAAGCTCTTCTCAGGTGAGCTCTTCTCAGGTGAGCTCTTCTCAGGTGAGCTCTTCTCAGGTGAGCTCTGCTCAGGTGAGCTCTGCTCTGGTGAGCTCTATTCTGGTGAGCTTTGTTTTGATGAGCTCTGTTCCCATGAGCTCTGCCCTGGTGAGCTCTATTCTGGTAAGCTCTGTTGCAGTGAGCTCTGCTCAGGTGAACTCTGTTCTGGTGAGCTCTGTTCTCACGAACTCTGCTCTGGTAAGCTCTCCTCTGATGACTTCTGTTCTGATGGGCTCTGTCCTGATGGGCTCTGTCCTGAGGAGCTGTGCTCGTGTAAGCTGTGCTCGGGTCAGCAATGTTCTAGTGAGTTTTTTTCTAGGGTCCAGCCCAGTAGGTTGGAGAGCCAGATTTTCCAGCATGGCAACAGAAGAATGGGAGTACTCTTCTCCCCTTCTCTATTTCTCTACTCAGAGATGTTAGGATTGGAAAGAGTCTATTTGGAGCTTGAACCAAACACTCCAGTGGTTCAGAGAGATTTGTACGGAACTAATGGGGTCATCCTCATAAAGAAGCTCAGAAGGAGCTAAGAGCTGTAATAATGTTCAATGGCACGCTCACAGCCACCACAGCCACGACCTCCTGTGCTCAGAGGATCCTTCCACCTCAGCCTTCCAAATAGTTGGAACTACAAGCGTGTGTGCCATCACGCCCGGCTAATTTTTTGATATATTATAGAGACAAGGTATCGCCAAGTTGCCCGGGCTAGTCTCAAATCCCTGGGCTCAGGCAATCTTCTCGCCTCCACCTCCCAAAGTGCTGGGATTACAAGCATGAGCCACTGTGCCTGGCTCTGTATTTGTTTTAATAAAATAAAAAAATTGTAAGACTAGGTTATTCATTCCTGGGTATCTTCCCAATAGAACTGAAAATGTGTCCACCAAAAACCTGTACTCAAATGTTCATAGCAGCATTATTTATAATAACCAAAATGTAGAAGTGACTCAAATGTCCCTTAACAGATGAATGGACAAGCAAAATGTGGTATGTCCATACAATGGAATATCATACGGCCACAAAAAGGAAGGAAATACTGATACCTACTACAACATGGATGAACTCTGAGAACCATTATGCTAAATGGAAGAAGTCAGTCGCACAAGACCACATGCTGCATAATTGCATTTATATAAAATGTCCAGAAGCCGGACCTGGTGGCTCAGCCTGTAATCCCACGCCTTTGGGAGGCTGAGGTGAGTGGATTGCCTGAGCCTGTGGGTTCGAGACCTGACTGGGCAGGCGAGACCTCATCTCTACAATAAATCAAAAAATTAGCCGGGCATGATAGAGCATGCCTGTAGTTCCAGCTACTTGGAAGGCTGAGGCGGAAGGATCGCCGGAGCCCAGCAGGTCGAGGCTGCGGTGGCCAGGAGCGGCCACTGCACTCCAGTCTGGGCGACAGAGTGAGACTCCAACTCAAAAATAAAATAAAATAAAATAAAATAAAAATAATAAAATAATAAAATGTCCAGAACAGACAAATCCATTGAGACAAAAAGTAAACTAGAGGTTGCCAGAGGCCAGGAGGAAGGAGGAAAGTTAAGTGACTGCTACTGAGACCAAGTTTCTTTGGGAGATGATGAAATGTTCTGAAATTAGACAATGGTGCTGGTTACGCAATTCTGAATATATTAGCAAACACTGAATTGTACTCTTTAAAGGGGCCAATTTTTTTGAATTAGAAAATATAGTTTATTTAAAAGTAAATTAGAGAGCAAGAGAGAGAAGATTCACCTCCCCAAGGCAGGGGAGGGAGACCAAAACCAGGAAATATGGTGACAGTCATAGCTCAAAGAGCACATGGCCACACCAGAGTCTAGCAAGACAATGGCCTAAAGGGACCAATTTTATGGTATGTGCAGTGTACAAGGGGGGGCACAAAAAATGGAATTTATTTAAAAGTTGGGTATTCTTAACATATTTAAATTTCAGTCACATTCAAAGTACTCTCCATTTGATGCAATACACATATCGAGACACTCTTTCCACTACTCAAAAGTTTTTGAACTCGTCAATTTTGATGCCTTTTAGTACTACTGCCATTTTTTGTTTCACCATTTCTACATCAGCAAAACCTTTCCCTTTGAGGACTTTTGTGTGTGTGTCAGAGTCTCACTCTGTCACCCAAAATGGAGTATAGTGGCACGCTCACAGCCACCCCAGCATCAACCTGATGGACTCGGGTGATCCTTCCACCTCAGCCTTCCAAGTAGCTGAAACTACAGGCTTGTGCCACCTCACCTGGCTAATTTTTTTATTTATTGTAAAGATGCAGTCTTACCATGTTGCCCAGACTGGTCTTGAACCTGTGGTTCTGGCAATTCTCTCGCCTCGGCCTCTCAAAGTGCTGGGATTCACCTGATCTGACCCCTTTGAGAACTTTTTAAATTGTGGATACTCAAAAAAGGTCACTCGGGCTGGATCAGGTGAATAGGGAGGGGTGGGGCACAGGGGTCAAGCAGATTTTGGTCAAAAACTCCTGAACACTGAGCAGTATGGGCAGAGATGCTAGTAAATCACCCATCATGAAATGGGCAAACGCGTTGAAAGAATCAAAAAAAGGCCGGGCGCAGTGGCTCATGCCTGTAACCCCAATACTTTGGAAGGTGGAGACAAAAGGATTGCCTGAGCCAAGAGATTCGAGAGCATCCTAGACAACTTGGCAAGACATTGTCTCTTTGATAAAGCAAAAAACTTAGGTATAGTGGCACATGCCTAAAGTTCCAGTTACTTGGAAGGCTGAGGTGGAAGGATCACCTGAGCCCAGCATGTCCAGGCTGTGGTGGCCATGAGTGTGCCACTGCACTCCAATTTGAGCAACAGAATGAGACTCCAACTCAAAAAGGAAAAAAAAAAGAATCTCAAAAAAAATTTCACTGAAGCTGAACGTAGCCTCTCACAGCAATGCTAGCTAATACACAGATGCCATGGGTTCTTAGAACACTTACCTAACAGGGGGAGCCTACCACAAGGGGCCTGCCCACCAAAAGGCATTTCTAATTTTTTGGGTCTCCCCTCACATCTCAATAAAGCAAGAAAGAAAGAAAGCAAGCAAGAAAGAAAGAAAGAAAGAAAGAAAGAAAGAAAGAAAGAAAGAAAGCAAGCAAGCAAGCAAGCAAGAAAGAAAGAAAGAAAGAAAAGGAAAAGAAAGACTAGATCTTTTATCTTTTTTATTTTTCTTTTTAAATTTTTTTTTAGTTGGAGTCTCATTCTGTCGCCCAGGCTAGAGTGCAGTGGCACACTCATAGCCACGGCAGCCTCGACCTGCTGGGTTCAGGCAATTCTTCCACCTCAGCCTTCCAAGTAGCTGGAATTACAGGCATGCGCTACCACACTGGCTAATTATTTTATTTTATTTTTTTAATTGTAGAAACGAGGTCTCACCAAGTTGCCCAGGCTGATCTCGAACCCCTGGGCTCAGACAATCCTCTCACCTTGGCTTCCCAAAGTGCTGAGATTACAGGCTTGAGTCACCGTGCTCGGACTCATTTTTTTCTTGAAAAGAAACTCCTCATGATGAGGTGTGCTGGTCTCCAGGTGGGGTGGAACACCTATTAGGCACTGGGGGCACAGCTCGGAGGGTCTACAAAAAGGTCTTCATTTTTGTTTCTCATGAAAACAGAAGAAATGTGAACATAATAATAATAAAGCCATAATAATAAATTCATCTTGGCCTATATTTGTCTTTATCCCGATGCAGTAATAAAATATATATTTTTAAATATTTTTCTATGGAGGAAAAAGCCCACAGAGGCAGAAATACCTGGGTCCATGGAAGTCATAAACACCCCTGCTTCCAGGTAATTCACAAGGAAATCAGCCACAGCCTTCACACACTGTAGAGAATAATCAGAATTGGAGTGCTCGGCATCCTCCCCAATCCTGAGTCTAGGATGCCACCCACCCCCTAGACCCCTTCAGAGCTGACGACTCCTGGCCTGGCGCCATCAGCATTCTACAGTG
The DNA here is from genome assembly GCF_000164805.1 of Carlito syrichta. Lineage (NCBI taxonomy): Eukaryota > Metazoa > Chordata > Mammalia > Primates > Tarsiidae > Carlito > Carlito syrichta. The sequence continues at coordinate 321,604 of NW_007251225.1, forward strand.
CCAAGGGCCTAAAGGCTGGGACTTCCTCACGTGAGGCACGGTGGAGTGTCCCAGGGGAAGAACATGGCAACACAGGAGAGGTGAAAAGACATAACACGGATTTAATATACCCAATGAGCAGCCATGTTAACATTGCCTAAATCTCATGTTTTTCTAGCGGTTCACTTTAGCCCACTAATCACTAGCCAAGGACAGAACCGATTTCTCAGAGGTAGCTACTGATAATTGTTTTACAACCCCTCTCCCCTGCTTGTTTGCCTCCACTTATCAGACCCAAGTTAACCTAATCAGCCCTTCATGACCTATGTGGCACAGACAGACCCCACCATGGCAGCAATCATGTGACTCACTCACCCATCTGTCTGCTATACCTGACATCAGTACCTGCACTTTCCTACCCCTTCATGATGGAGTGGAGAGATGACCACCCAATCACTTTAATGACCTCCCCCCATCAAAGGGAAGGATTAAAAGGACTCAGCCACGAACAGCCATTTCCCATTCATTGCCTTGCTAAGCTGTGGTGTAATGTGTTCTTAGAGCTATGACCAGGTCATGTTTTCTTTTTTTTTTTTTTGAGTTGGAGTCTCCCTCTGTCGCCCAGACTGGAGTGCAGTGACCGCTCCCGGCCACCACAGCCTTGACCTGGTGGGCTCCGGCAATCCTTCCGCCTCAGCCTTCCAAGTAGCCGGAATTACAGGTATGCGCTACCACGCCCGGCTGATTTTTTATTTATTGTAGAGATGAGGTCTCGCCAAGTTGCCCAGGCGGGTCTCGAACCCACGGGCTCAGGCAATCCAGTCACCTCAGTGGTCATGTTTTCTTAAGCTTTGGCCCACCTTCCAAAGGGAGGTGAATCTCCTTTACTTTCTCTCTTTTAATTTAGTTTTTAAATAAACTATATTTTCTCATCTACCTTCTGTTCAATTTTTTGCATCTTTCATGTGGCATCGGATCGCACACCAGACACCCTCACCCCCAGTGGGCCTGACCTATCATTCTGGAGGCCCTGCTGGGAGTGTGACCTAACAAGAGGGAAGATGTCCATTGAGATGCAGCAACCCTCCCAGCTGAAAGCCCTAAACTGAGCCTGGATGCAGGAGAGGTGCTTCCTGATGCTGTCACTCTTGCCTTCCTGGGGAAAGGTGGAAAGAGGGCCCCTGGGGACCCTCCTCACCCTCCTTCTTCTAGACAGAGGGCTGGGTTGCTCTCTGGGAGAACGCAGGCCAGGAATTGGAGGACTCACAGGACAGAGGAAGGGTCTCCTCAGACATTCCACTGGGCAATGGCCAATGACTCACTAACTTCCTCATCTGCTCCCTGCCCCACAGCCACATCCTTCCTGGTAGGAAGCCAGATGAGCTCTTGCAGTGAGCCCCACACTGGCTCCCTCCCCGCAAGCACGTCCTAGGAGGTAATGTGGGTAAGACATCTTTCCTCTTCCCATCTCTCTTCAGGCTCCACTGAGTCTACCCCTGCTCACCACCTGGTCTAGGTCCCTAATCAGGCTCCAAGTGGCAGGAAGGCTGGAGCTCTGTCTCCAGGAGGGCCATCACAGGCTGCTGGCCACAAAAGAGCCAAACCCAGGCATCCTAGTCTCCCTCCCACCTCTTCCCCACCCTGTTACCTCATGTGCCAGGAACCATGCATGTTCATCTTCCGGCACCTGTCTACCCTCTTCCTGCTTCCCCACTCCAGCCCAGGTCACATCCTCATTGCCTCACCAGTGCAGGGCACCAGCTTCCTGTCCTTTGCCTCTACTCCAGGACCTCTTCCCCAGGATGAGGATCTCTTTAAAGTCCAGGCTTTCATCAAGTCACCGCCCTGTTCAAAACCTTCATGATTCACCCACACCCCATGGCTTAGAGAGAGGGCTTTCAAACATTCCGTTGGAGACTCAGAAGTGGGTGAGGGAAAGGGGTGGAGGGATGAAAAATCACCTCTCAGCCGGGCTCGGTGGCTCAGCCTGTAATCCCGCGCCTTTGGGAGGCTGAGGTGAGTGGATTGCCTGAGCCTGCAGGTTCAACTTGGCGAGACCTCATCTCTACAATAAATCAAAATTAGCCGGGCATGGTAGTATGCGCCTGTAGTTCCAGCTACTCGGAAGGCTGAGGCAGAGGATTGCCGGAGCCCAGTAGGTCGAGGCTGTGGTGGCCGGAAGCGGCCACTGCACTCCAGTCTGGGTGACAGAGTGAGACTCCAACTCAAAAAAAAACAAAAAAAAAAGAAAAGAAAAATCACCTCTCGGGTATAATGTGCACAGGTGGGTGGCGGGTACACTTAAAACCCAGACTTCAGCCAGGCACGGTGGCTCAAGTCTGTAATCCCAGCACTTTGGGAGGTCGAGGCGAGAGGATGACCTGAACCCAGGGGTTCAAGACCAGCCTGGGCAACTTGGCGAGACCACGTCTCTGCAATAAATCAAAAAATTAGCCAGGCATGGTGGCGTGTACCTGTAGTTCCAGCTACTTGGAAGGCTGAGGCAGAAGGATCACCTGAGCCCAGCAGGTCAAGGCTGCAGCAGACATAAGCGTGCCACTACACTCCAACCTGGGCGACAGAGTGAGACTCCAACTCAAAAACAAAAAATAATCCCCAGCCAGATGTGGTGACTCTAGCCTGTAATCCCAGCACTTTGGGAGGAGAAGGCAGGAGGATTGCTTGAACCCAACACCAGCCTAGGCAACATAGCAAAACTTCATCTCTACAAAAAATCAAAACATTAGTCATGTGTACTGGTGCTTACCTATAGTCCCAGCCACTCAGGATGTCAAGGCTGTGGTGAGCCATGATTATGCTATTGCACTCCAGCCTGGGCAACAGAGTGAGATCCTGACCAAAAAAAAAAGCGGCCATTGCTTTACTAGACTCTGGTGTGGCCATGTGCTCTTTAAGCTGTAGCTACCGCCATGTTTCCTAAATTCTGGGCTCTCCTACCTTGGAGAGGTGAATCCCACCCCACCCCCCACTTAACTTTCTAAATAAATTCTATTTTCTAATCTAAAAAAAACTTATTTTCCCGGGCTCAGTGGCTCAGCCTGTAATCCCATGCTTTGGGAGGCTGAGGCGAGTGGATTGCCTGAACCCGCGGGTTCGAGACTCGCCTGGGCAACTTGGCGAGACCTCATCTCTACAATAAATCAAAAATGAGCCGGGCGTGGTAGTGCGTGCCTGTAGTTCCAGCTACTTGGAAGGCTGAGGCAGAAGGATCACCGGAGCCCAGTGGGTCGAGGTTGCGGTGGCCGGGAGTGGCCACTGCACTCCAGTCCGGGCGACAGAGTGAGACTCCAACTCAAAAAAAAAATCTTATTTTATTCCTAGATCCTTCCTTATGATAAAAGCTTATGAGAAATCCTGATATGTGAAAAACATAAGGCTGTGTCTAACAGGGAAAGGGGCCAGAAGACTCACCCCTCTGAGTCACCACACCATCATGGTGAAGCCCCCAAGCCACCTCTGAGGATGCCCTAGAGCTCTTGAAGTTCAAATCCACTGCATCCACCTAGATTGGCCAAAACTTCTAAAAATGGTACTGCCTCAGGCTGTCAGTGATGCTGGGGAAAACTGCTCTGCTCTCACTACTATTGGGAATTGTGAATTGTGATTGCTGTTTTGGAAAGTAATATAGCAATGGCAATTTAAATTAAATATACATATGCCCAGCAACCCAGCAGTTTTGCTCCTGGGAATCTGTACCATAGAAATAAAAGCATCAGCTCTAAAGGATGTGTGTGCTAAGATGTTTACTCAACAATATTATTGCTTGTAGTGAGAAAAAGTTGGAGTAGGAAAGGCCTATCACTAGGGAAATAGGAACTAGTCAGATAAATTGTAGTGCTTCCATACCTTGGAACAATATACAGCTACTAAAAAGGATGG
>NW_007251225.1:325502-331331 GCF_000164805.1 Carlito syrichta
GAGGCTGTGGTGGCCGGGAGCGGCCATTGCACTCCAGTCTGGGTGACAGAGTGAGACTCCAACACAAAAAAAAACTTCTCGTGGGTCAGGCGTGGTGGCTCATGCCTATAATCCCAGCACTTTGGGAGGCCAAGGTGAGAGGATTGCCTGAGCCTTCAGGTTCGAGACCAGCCTGGGCAACTTGGCAAGAGCTCATCTCTATAATAAGTCCCCCCAAAAAAATTAGCCCGGCATGGTGGCGCGTGCCTGTAGTTCCAGCTACTTGGAAGGCTGAGGTAGAAGGATCACCTGAGCCCAGCAGATCATGGCTGCGGTAGCCGGGAGTGCGCCACTGCCCTCCAACCTGGGTGACAGAGTAAGTCTCCAACTCAAACAAAAACAAAATTATCTTATCTCCAGAAGAGACAGTCAACTGCTTACCACCTGAAATAGGTCCCTAGGTGAAGCCCCAGGCCAAGAAGACTAGAGTGCTGTCTCCCTGGGGATTTACACTTCAAAAGGGATAAAGACCCAGAACTTAGAGACAACTCTAGGATGGACAAGCCAGAGACACCTGGTGTTACCTGGTTCCTAGACAGACTTTGTTTACATTCCAAAAAGTCAGTGTCAGGATTCAGGTCCCTGGCATTTCCCAGGAGATCCTTTCAGGAGAGGACAACTGCCCTCTTCCCTTTTATAAGTTGAGAAAAATCATTTTTTCCTTGTTCCTAGCCTTTGGATATTTGGCCCTAAAATAGAACCTGGCTTTCCTTGCATTGTCCCTGGGCCAGGGTGGGCCCTGACACTGATTATTTACTGTAAGGTAATTAATAAGAAATGCAGCCAACAGTGATGACCCCATTACCACAGCATTTTAGGAAGCAGTGGCAGGAGAACTGTTTGAACCCAGGAGTTTGAGACCAGCCTGGGCAACATAGCAAGACCTCATTTCTACAAAAAAAGATTCAAAAACAAAATTAGTCAGGCATGGTGATGAGCACCTGAGGTGGGAAAATCGCCTGAGCCCAGGAGATCGAGATTACAATGAGCCGTGATTGTACCACTGCACTCCAGACTGGGTGAACAGAGAGATACGTTGCCTCAATCAATCAATCAATCAATAAAAAGTCAGCAGGGCATGGTGGCTCATGCTTATAATCCCAGCACTTTGGAAGGCTGAGGTAAGAGGATTGCCTGAGCTCAGGGGTTTGAGACCAGCCTGGGCAACTTGGAGAGACCTCGTCTCTACAATAATAAATTTTTTTTAAAATTAGCTGGTATAACCGGGATCGGTGGCTCAGTCTGTAATCCCGCGCCTTTGGGAGGCTGAGGTGAGTGGATTGCTTGAGCCCGCAGGTTCGAGACCCGCCTGGGCAGGCGAGACCTCATCTTTACAGTAAATCAAAAAATTAGCCGGGCGTGGTAGCGCACGCCTGTAATTCCGGGTACTCGGAAGGCTGAGGCGGAAGGATCGCCGGAGCCCAGCAGGTCGAGGCTGCGGGGGCCGGTAGCGGCCACTGCACTCCAGTCTGGGCGACAGAGTGAGACTCCAACTCAAAAAAAAAATCTTATTTTATTCCTAGATCCTTCCTTATGATAAAAGCTTATGAGAAATCCTGATATGTGAAAAACATAAGGCTGTGTCTAACAGGGAAAGGGGCCAGAAGACTCACCCCTCTGAGTCACCACACCATCATGGGGAAGCCCCCAAGCCACCTCTGAGGATGCCCTAGAGCTCTTGAAGTTCAAATCCACTGCATCCACCTAGATTGGCCAAAACTTCTAAAAATGGTACTGCCTCAGGCTGTCAGTGATGCTGGGGAAAACTGCTCTGCTCTCACTACTATTGGGAATTGTGAATTGTGATTGCTGTTTTGGAAAGTAATATAGCAATGGCAATTTAAATTAAATATACATATGCCCAGCAACCCAGCAGTTTTGCTCCTGGGAATCTGTACCATAGAAATAAAAGCATCAGCTCTAAAGGATGTGTGTGCTAAGATGTTTACTCAACAATATTATTGCTTGTAGTGAGAAAAAGTTGGAGTAGGAAAGGCCTATCACTAGGGAAATAGGAACTAGTCAGATAAATTGTAGTGCTTCCATACCTTGGAACAATATACAGCTACTAAAAAGGATGGTTTAAAGCTATCTGTATCCGTTGACATGAAGACATTTGCATGACACATTGCTAAATGAAAAACAAGTAAAATACAGAAAGTATACATGATGATCTCATTTTTATGATGCAATTATACAAAAATATCTCTTATATGTGAAACTAAATGTATGTATAGTGACATGATCGTTTTTAAAAACTATGAAAGAATACATTCTAATCCATTATCATTGGTCGAGTGTGGGGAAATAAAACACTCAATATCAGTGAATTTCCTAATGCTTCAGTAAAAGCCCTGGTCTCCTGCGATTTTTCACATACCTTGAGAATTCAATTTGTAGCCATTTGAGTAGTTAATTGCTGTGATCTAAGGGGATAATGAGCTGGGAACCATCTGTGACTCACACCTGAAATCCCAGCACTTTGGGAGACTAAGGCAGGTGGATCACTTGAGCCCAAGAGTTGGACAACGTAGAGAAATCTCATCTCTACAAAATATTAAAAAATTAGCCATGCCCCTAGTCCCAGCTACTCAGGATGCTGAGATGGAAGAATCGCCTGGGCCCAGGAGTTCTAAGCTTCTATAAGCTGTGCTGGTCATGACTGTGCCACTGCACTGCAGCCTAGTGACAGAGTGACACCGAACTAAAAAAAAAAAAAAAAAAAAGCAGTTATAAAACTTCTTGTGAGGCTGAGCTCGGTGGCTCAGCCTGTAATCCCAGCACTTTTGGAGGCTGAGGTGAGTGGATTGCCTGAGCCCGCGGGTTCGAGACCCGCCTGGGCAGGCGAGACCTCATCTTTACAGTAAATCAAAAAATTAGCCGGGCGTGGTAGCGCACGCCTGTAATTCCGGCTACTCGGAAGGCTGAGGCGGAAGGATCGCCGGAGCCCAGCAGGTCGAGGCTGCGGTGGCCGGTAGCGGCCACTGCACTCCAGTCTGGGTGACAGAGTGAGAATCCAACTCAAAAAAAAAAAAAAAAAAAATTAACTGGCGTGGTGGTGCATGCCTGAAGTTCCTGCTACTTGGAAGGCTGAGGCGGAAGAATTGCCTGAGCCCAGCAGGTCGAGGCTGTGGTGGCCATGAGTGTGCCACGGCCCTTCAGCCCGGGCAACAGAGTGAGACTCTAACTAAAAAAAACCCTACATTTTACTGCAGGCCAAGCAACAGCTTACCCCACCCCCTCAGCAAATCAAAACCCATGAGATGTAAGAATAGGATAGCCCAAGCCCAACCTTTCAATTCATGGTTTAGCATAATAATCACTAAGAAACTTTCAAGTTCCCTATAGAAGGAAAGCTGAATACCACCCCTTAACCTCAAAGCCATAGAAATGATAGTAAGACCACTTTTGCCAGATGTGGTGGCGCACACCTGTAATCCCAGCACTTTGGGAGGCTGAGGCAAGAGGATTGCCTGGGCTCAGAGGTTCAGGATCAGCCTGAGCAACATGACAAGACCTTGTCTCTACAATAAATCGAAAAATTAGCCAGGCATATTGGTATATGCCTGTGGTTCCAGCTACTTGGAAGGCTGTGGCGGAAAGATTGCCTGAGCCTAGCAAGTTGAGGCTGTGGTGGCCGTGAGCATGCCACTGTGTGCTCTAGTCTGAGTGACAGTGAGACTCCCACTCAACAACAACAAAAAAGTTAAAAAAAAAAAGACCACCTTTTAGCTCAGGAACTTGTGAATTGGAAAAGCCGGGCAGGTTTCCTGCAAAAGACAAGTGGTCAGGAAAAGAACACCCCTCCCCTTCTCCCATCAGGAGCCCACAGATGTCAGTTTCCAGAGTGGTGGTTACCTGGGCTCCACCTCTTTAGCCCATCAGTCATTGTGAAGATATATCAGGTCGATTGTAAGGAGCAAAAGGTACAGTTTCTCTCGCCCATACCAAGTCTCCCTCTTTTTTTCTCCCTTCTTTCTTTAATACACTTTGCTTTAAAACTTTGCAGGCTGCTTTAAAATTTGTTTTAGAAATGAGGCAACAAATCCTCAAACTTTGTGCTGCACCCCACCCGGTATCACTTTATGCTCACATGTCCAGGGTTGGGGCCTGCTTATGAATGAGAACATGGGGTATTCATTTTTTTGTTTCTGTGATAGTTCACTTAGAATGATGGTCTCCAACTGCATCCATGTTGCTGCAAAGGATATGATTTTGTTCTTTTTTATGGCTATGTAATATTCCATTGTATATATGTGTTGCCAGGTGGGGTGCAGTGGGTTCTTTAACTTGGCACTGAAAGGAATTTCAGAGCAGCCTCAAAAAAAACAAAAACAAAAAAACTCAGCCTAGGCTGAATTTCAGCCCCCACTCACACCTCTGGCAGGGTCATTTTGTGCACAACACAGGTTGTAAGACTGTTCTCAGCAGCCCTGCCTAGAGTAACTCCAAGAAACACGCTTTCACACTCCAGACTAGACCATTCTGACATCCCACCCAGCACAGATATATCGACTTCTTCAGAAACACAGCCTCACTCCTGGTCAAAGCAGTTGGGCTATGTCTTTTTGTGAGACATCTTATTGCAGTTATGAAATCCATTAAAGCCAACTATCCAAGTAAACTGAAATGACTTCCTCTGAGTTGCTGCGGGCAGGGAATTCCCTCAGGTCAGAGTGCAGATTTCATCCATCACGGCAGCCTCACAATGAGGATAATTCCTGGCACACAGAGCACACTCTTATTGAATAAAAGAATAAATAATGGCAAAACAGGTAACAAGGCCAACTAGAAACATCTCAAAATGCTGCATAAAATATGAAAAACCTTTTAAAAGTACATCAGTGAAGAAATAATTTAGCAAGAAGTATTCAGCAGCTAAATCGAAATAAAAACAGGAATCCAGAGAAATAAGCATAACTTTGAAGCTGAGTTTTTTGCCTTCAGGGCAATTGTCAAACCTGGTGAAATTGAGCTTCAGAGCTAGGCTCGGTGGCTCAGCCTGTAATCCCGTGCCTTTGGGAGGCTGGGGTGAGTGGATTGCCTGAGCCCGCGGGTTCGAGACCCGCCTGGGCAGCGAGACCTCATCTCAATAATAAATAAAAAAATCAGCCGGGCGTGGTAGCGCGTGCCTGTAATTCCAGCTACTTGGAAGGCTGAGGCGGAAGGATCGCGGGAGCCCAGCAGGTCGAGGCCGAGCGGCCACTGCAAAGCAGCCACTGCACTCCAGTCTGGGCGACCAAGTGAGACTCCAACTCAAAAAAAAAAAAAGAAATTGAGCTTCAATTGTCATAGCCTCCCAGGATAATGAAACTGAAGACAGAGCCCAAGATCTTCTCTAGGTAGGTTATTTAAAGGGAGAACCCCATCCTCTTGCCCCCAAAGCTAAGACTTTAAAACTTCACCTCTATGTCAGGCGGGCACAGTGGCCCATGTCTTAAGTCGCAGCATTTTAGGAGGCCAAGTGAGAGGACTGCTTGAGCCCAGGAGTTCAAGAACAGCCTAGACAACATAGCAAGATATTAAAGATCATAAAGTTCACGGGTTTTTTTTCTAAGATAAATCTCTCAAATGAGATCTAACTGGGACAATCAACCCTCTTCCCGGACAAAAGTAAAGGGATCATGTGTTAATTAATCCTCTTGACTAACTGAAAAGGTCAATTATAATTTTTTTTTTTGAGTTGGAGTCTCACTCGGTCGCTCAGACTGGAGTGCAGTGGCCGCTCCCGGCCACCGCAGCCTCGACCTGCTGGGCTCCGGCAATCCTTCCACCTCAGTCTTCCGAGTA
>NW_007251225.1:331996-332802 GCF_000164805.1 Carlito syrichta
CTGAGCCCAGGGGTTCAAGACCAGCCTGGGCAACTTGGTGAGACTTCATCTCTACAACAAATCAAAAAATTAGCAGGGCATGGTGGTGCGTGCCTGTAGTTCCAGCTAGTTGGAAGGTTGAAGCTGAAGGATCACCTGACCCAGCAGGTCAAGGTTGCAGTGGCTCTGAGCCATTAAGTGTCACAGCAGTTCAGCCTGGGCAACAGAGTGAGACTCTGACTCAAAAAAGAAAAGAAAAGCAACAGGAGGCCAACGTGGAGGCCTATAGAAGCAGGGGGCCAAAGAGGCACTCCAACTGGCAGTCATAATTAGCGACAAAACCCCAACTGCTCATCAGAAACCTGCTAAGAAGGAACCTACTGAGGGGATGGTGTCCATTGCCTATAGGTACAGTCTGCAGGGGGCACTAGAAGCATAGTTGCCCCAAAGAGGCCTAAACCTCCTGTACCTTGTCCATTGTGCAGACCAAAGAGTCATTGGAAAGACGGTACACTCTCTTCTGAAAAGAGGAGTGAACACCTGGCTCAGAAATGGTGACCACTGAGGAAGCCTGCAAATCTGCTAAAGTGCCTTGTACGTGTTCATCATCACCCCAGAAACCTTCACGTAAATATTTGGACGCTGGGACCCAAATTAATTTCTTTTTTCTTTTCTTTTTTTTTTTGAGCTGGAGTCTCACTCTGCTGCCCAGGCTGGAGTGCAGGGGCATACTCATGGCCACCACAGTCTTGACCTCCTGGGCTCAGGTTATCCTTTCACCTTAGCCTTTTAAGTCACTAGAACTACAGGCACAAGCCACCATGCCC
>NW_007251225.1:333053-335506 GCF_000164805.1 Carlito syrichta
CGCGAAGTTTTTTTTTTTTTTTTCAATTGTAGAAATGAAGTCTCACCAAGTTGCCCAGGATGGTTTCGAACTTGCGGGCTCAGGCAATCCTCTCACCTCGGCCTCACAAAGTGTCGGGGTTATGGGTATGAACCACCACACCTAGTCTAATTAATTTCTTAATTAACACAGGTGCCGGCTGTTTGGTCCTGGCCAGCCATATTGGAATCATAGCCTTATCTTAATCAAAAGTTACTAAAGATTAATTCAGGCCAGGCGCGTTGGCTCAGCCTATCATCCCAGCACTTTGGGAGGCCGAGGCGAGAGGATTGCCTTAGCCTGGGGGTTCGAGACCAACCTGAGCAACTTGGTGAGACCTCATCTCTACAATAAATCACAAAATCTAGCCAGGCATGGTGGCATGCGTCTGTAGTTCCAGCTACTTGGAAGGCAGAGGCGGAAGAATCACCTGAGCCCAGCAGGTTGAGGCTGAGGTAGCTGTGAGCGTGCCACTGCACTTCAGTCTGTGCAACAAGAGTGAAACTCCAACTCAAAAAAAATTTAATTCAACATGTAAATGTAAAAAGTTATAAGCCAGGCTCGGTGGCTCAGCCTGTAATCCTGCGCCTTTGGGAGGCTGAGGTGAGTGGATTGCCTGAGCCCGCGGGGTCGAGACCCACCTGGGCAGCGAGACCTCATCTCTACAATAAAAATCAAAAAATCAGCCGGGCGTGGTAGCACATGCCTGTAATTCCAGCTACTCAGAAGGCTGAGGCGGAAGGATCGCCGGAGCCCAGCAGGCGAGGCTGCGGTGGCCGGCAACGGCCACTGCACTCCAGTCTGGGCGACTGAGTGAGACTCCAACTCAAAAAAAAAAAATAATCTATAAAAAGGTAAAAGAGACTGGGCACAGTGGCTCAAGCCTGTAACCCCAGCACTTTGGGAGGCCGAGGCAAGAGGATTGCCTGAATCCAGGCTTTCCAGACCAGCCCAGGCAAATTGGTGAGACCTCATCTCCACAATAAATCAAAAAATTAGCCAGGCATGGTAGTGCACACCTGTAGTTCCAGCTACTTGGAAGGCTGAGGCTGAAGGATAGCCTGAGGCCAGCAGGTCCAGGCTGCTGCGGTGGCCATGAGTGTGCCCCTGCACTCCATTCTAGGCAACAGAGTGAGATGCCAACTCAAAAAAAAAAAAAGAAGAAGAAGAAGGTAAAAGAAAGAAAGCAGAAAACAAAGGAAAGATGTAAGAAACTTGTATAGCCGGGTTGGGTGGCTCAGCCTGTAATCCCGCACTTTGGGAGGCCGAGGTGAGTGGATTGCCTGAGCCCGCGGGTTCGAGACCCGCCTGGGCAACTTGTCAAGACCTCATCTCTACAATAAATCAAAAAATTAGCCAGATGTGGTAGCGCATGTCTGTAGTTCCAGCTACTTGGAAGGCTAAGACAGAAGCATCACCGGAGCCCAGCAGATCGAGGCTGCAGTGACCTGGAGCGGCCACTGCACTCCAGTCTGGGTGACAGAGTGATACTCCAACTCAAAAAAAAAAAGAAACTTGTATAAAAGTATGTTTTTGGTAAGGAAGGATAAAGGAAAGAGAAATAATAATTTTGTATAGAAAAGGATCTTGTATGGTACATTTTTGTTCTATAATAGAATGGCTGATTATTTGAAGAAAGGAAAGTATAGGACAAAAATAGAAAATTCAAACATGTCAAAAAATGGTATGAGTATGTCAAAATGGCATATGTACAGTTTGTGGAAAGAAATATGTTAAAGAAATTCTATGAACACTCAAGACCACGAAAAGTTTATATGAATTTACTATTAATATCAATTACAGTAATGCTAGGCCAAAATGCTACCCAGAGACCAGGGCACGAGCTTCTTTTTTTTTTTTTTTTTTTGAGTTCGAGTTTCACTCCGTCGCCCAGATTGGAGTGCAGTGGCCACTCCCGGCCACTGCATCCTCAACCTGCTGGGCTCCGGCGATCCTTCCGCCTCAGCCTTCCAAGTAGCTGGAACTACAGGCGCGCGCTACCACGCCCGGCTGATTTTTCATTTATTTTGTAGAGATGAGGTCTCGCCAAGTTGCCCAGGCAGGTCTCGAACCCTCCAGCTCAGGCAATCCACTCATCTCGGTCTCCCAAAGCACGGGATTACAGGCTGAGCCACCAAGCCCAGGCTACGAACTTCTTAATTAACAATCTCCAGAAGAATTTTTCAAAAAAAGTTTCTCCTATAAACAACAGAGTGGGGGAGGAAGTGACAAAATCAGTTAGCCCCCCTGCTGCTGTCTTTGTTACAAAAAGTGAGGTGTTTTTTTTTTTTTACTTTTCAAAAATCTTTGGACTATCACTTTGGCTAAATAAGTAACTTTTGCAATAAACTATAATCTTGTGTTATAACATTATGCTCTTAAAAATTTTAATACTTAAGCCAGGCTCGGTGGCTCAGTCTGTAATCTCGCACCTT
>NW_007251225.1:336016-344804 GCF_000164805.1 Carlito syrichta
TGCATCTCTACAATAAATCAAAAAATTAGCCTGGTGTGGTAGCACACACCTGTAGTTCAACTACTTGGAAGGTTGAGGCAGAAGGATCACCAGAACCCAGCAGGTCGAGGCTGCTGTGGCCGGGAGTGGCCACTGCACTCCAGTCTGGGTGACAGAGTGAGACTCCAACTCAAAAAAAAAAAAAAAAGAAACAAAAGCCTCAGGAACTACACTTACCCAACACCCTCCTGAACTGCCTGCAGACCGGGTAAATTGATTTCACTCATAGCAGTTTGTGATCAGCTAGTGCTTTTCAGTGCCAAATTACTAACGACTTTAAAATCTTCCAGGCACAAGGATTACTAATCCAACACAGGATGGAACAAAATAATTTTTTGTTTAAAGTATTACTTATAGCTGGGCTCGGTGGCTCATGCCTGTAATCCCGTACTTTGGGTGGCGAAGACGAGAGGATTGCCTGAGCCCGGGGGTTCAAGACCAGCCTGGGCAACTTGGCAAGACCTCATCTCTACAATAAAATCAAAAAATTAACCGGGAGTGGTGGTGTGGGCATGTAGTTCCAGCTACTTGGAAGGCTGAGGCGGAAGGATCACCTGAGTCCAGCAGGTCGAGGCCACAGTGGCCGTGAGTGTGCCACTGCACTCCAGTCTGGGTGACAGAGTGAGCCTCCAGCTAAAAATAATAATAATAATAAATATATATACATATATGTATATATATATATATATAGTATTACTAATTGTTTTTGTTAAACTTTAAGGTAATATTTTCCTGTCAGAAGACCAATACCTGCCGGGTACAGTGGCTCATGCCTGTAATCCCAGCTCTTTGGGAGGCCAGGATGAGAGGATTGCCTGAGCCCACAGGTTCAAGACTAGCCTGGGCATTTTAGCAAGCCCTCATCTCTACAATAAATCAAAAATTTAGCTGGGCATGGTGGCATGTGCCTGTAGTTCCAGCTACTTGGAAGGCTGAGACGGAAGGATCACCTAATCCCAGCAGGTGGAGGCTGCATGCGTGCCACTGCCTTCCAGTCTAGGCGACAGAGTGAGACTCCAATTAAAAAGAAAGAAGGCAATACCATTCCACTCCTCTTATCAAAAGTGGAGAGATGTCAATCTCTCATCTCTCTGTAGTGGAAGTTACCTGGGCTTCACCCTTTAGCATATCAAGCATTGTGAAGATATGTCAGAACTATTATAAAAACAAAAGGAAGCCTGAAGTGGTGGCTCACTCCTGTAATCCCAGCACTTTGGAAGGAGGAGGTGAGAGAATTGCCTGAGCTCAGGGACTCAAGATAAACCTTATGTTTGAGGATAGTGTAGACATGAGGTAGAACTGGCAGGTGATCCTTACCTCTGGACAGCACTAGGTGTTTTGGGTCAAAATGTGCTGCTTAGCCAGGTGCAGTGGCTCATGCCTATAATCCCAGCACTTTGGGAGACTAAGGTGAGAGGATTGCCTGAGCCCACAGATTCAAGACCAGCCTGGGCAACTTGGTGAGACCTCATCTCTACAATAAATCAAAAAATTAGCCAGGCATGGTGACGCATGCCTGTAGTTCCAACTACTTGGAAGGCTGAGGCGGAAGGATCACCTGAGCCCAGCAAGTCGAAGCTGCGGTGGCCTCGGTGACAGAATGAGACACCAACTCAAAAAAAAATAAAAATAAAAATGTGCTGCTTGCAGAGGGAGCCCTGTCGGCCATGACACCAGACATCTCCCTGCCTCTATATCTTTTGGTTTTCCCTGAGGGTGCTGAGAGCACTCAAGGGGCCCTGACTGACTAGCCCTGATGCACACCCCCAGAATGAGGCAGCCCTCACGAACACTGGGAGCCTCCTAGGCAATCAGTCTCTTGGCCCTTTTCCAACCTTCTGATCTCGGTTTCCGGGATCTGGGGGTGGATTCAGTGTCGGATCAAGCCTGGGGCCTTCCGGAGCCTGCAGAGTCCTTTATGACTAGAATGTAGAGGCCCCTATGAGGCCTTTATACGTCATGGTAGTTGATTCCCGACACCTTTGCAAGTCCCTCAGTCACCTAAGGGAAGCTGTTTGCACAAACAGAAGGGAAGAGTGACTCTTATCTTCTACCCAGACCAGAGTCTGGGTTCATAAAGGTGGAGTTCCCTGTTCTCATGGAGGTTTTTACTGCCTACATAAATATCACGCAAAGGGAAATAGTAACAACACTTAGGAAGACATGAAAGGAAGGCACGTCAATCAGGTTTTTAAAATATGACATGTCCCATCAAACAAAACATAACAGACCAGCCGGCTTTCTTAGCAAATTCAAATGCAAACAAAAGGACATCCCAACAAAAGCACTAAATGGGTGGGTTCCAGCGTTTCTCTGGCGCCTACAAAGTGACCCCAGAGAACCCAAGTGAGAAAGCTTCCCCTATCCCCCTGCGTACGTTCAGGGTTGGCTCACCAAATAAGTACATTGGCTTTACAAGATCTGGTAACCCACAAGGCCTCTTTCTTACCAGCTCATCGAGGGTTGGTCCTGGAGAGGAGTCCCAAGAGCACAAAGTGGCTCTGGCAGCTATTAGGGTGTCTCTATCAGGGGATCCCGCCAACCAAGGTCCTACAATGTGGTTGCCAAGTGTTATGGTCCAAGTAACGCTCGGGTGCTCACCCTTGATACTGATAAATCAAGGGGCAGGGAACTGGTAGAAAGAAGTTTATTTCTGAGTTCAAATCCAGGGAGCAGAACCAGACTCGAGGTCTTTTCTAAAATGGTTCTGCTCCCCCTTCAGACCTCACAGTCCACTTTCATGGCCCAGATTTGTCGGTACATACACATTTTCCACATGACCAGCAGAGCCTTGTATAAAACTTAAATTACAGCTGCATTTTACATTTAGATAGTGACGTTTAGAGTCAAGGAAGTTTATCATGCATTATAAAAGTTACACAAATCACAAGACTCACAATTACATTGATGCAAAAGTTATACAAATCACAAGACTTACAATCTCATTGCTACTATATTGTTCAAACCTACGATTACTAAAAAGGAAAGTAAATAGGGATTACATCTTTGCACAGTGTCTGCAAGGAAGTCAAGGATCCCCTGAAGCTACTTACTGGGAGTGCCTTTCTCTGGGGGCCATGGCAATATGAACGAACATTAGGACATCTCTGTATCAAAGCTACAGTTACAGCCACATAAGGACTCAAGAATTCACTGGTGCAACAGTAAAAACTGCCTGGGCTCCTGTAGTGGGGTGTCAAGCCCACTGGAGTAAGTATAAAAACAATTTACCAGACATCAAAGCCTCTATATGCCATAACAACAGCTAGGCCGGGTGCAGTGGCTCACATCTGTAATCTCAGCATTTTGGGAGGCCGAGGCAAGAGGATTGCCTGAGTCCAGAGGTTCAATACCAGCCTGAGCAATTTGACAAGACCTCATCTCTACAATAAATCAAAACATTAACTAGGTGTGGTGGCGCTCATCTGTGGCTCCAGCTACTTGGAAGGCTAAAGCAGAAGGTTGCCTGAGCCCAGCAGGTCAAGGCTAGAAAACAGAGTGAGAAAAAAAAAAAAAAAACAACCCAGCAGCTATAATGGCCTTTATCATAGTAGTATTAATTCTAATAGTGTACACTTGTACACAGTGCTTTGTATACAGATCTTAAAAATACCTAACAATTCCATGGTCTCCTGTCCCCTCATCCCCTCCTCTTGCTCTAGACAGGTAGGGACAGCCCTACATCCCATGATCAGCAGGAAGTAGCTGCAGGAGTCTGACCTCCGTCCCTAATCCCTAGTTGCAAATCATAATATTTTTAAAATACCAAGAGTTAGCCGGGCTCGGTGGCTCAGCCTGTAATCCCCCGCTTTGGGAGGCTGAGGTGAGTGAATTGCCTGAGCTCGCGGGTTCAAGACCCGCCTGGGCAATTTGGCGAGCCCTCATCACTACAATAAATCAAAAAAACTAGCCGGGTGTGGTAGCATGCACCTGTAGTTCCAGCTACTTGGAAGGTTGAGGCGGAAGGATCGCTGGAGCCCAGCAGGTCGAGGCTGAGGTGGCCAGGAGCGGTCACTGCACTCCAGTCTGGGTGACAGAGTGAGACTCCAACTCAAAGAAAAAATCAAGAGTTGGGAAATGAAAGCCTGGACAACTTGGTGAGACCTCATCTCTACAATCAATCACAAAACTAACCGGGCGTGGTGGCGTGCGTCTGTAGTTCCAGCCACTTGGAAGGCTGAAGTGGAAGGATCATGTGAGCCCAGCAGGTCAAGGTTGCGGTGGCCATGAGTGTGCCACTGCACTCTAGCCTAGGTAACAGAGTAAGACTCCAACTCAAAAAAAAAAACCCAGCTCTTCACCCATTGATGCCACATTGCCTCTGAGTGTCGGGCCCCTTTCCCATTTGTGAAAGGTGAAAAATAAACTTTATTTCCTTCCACTTCTTTTTTTTAATTTTTTTTATTTTAGGCCGGGCTTGGTGGCTCAGTCTATAATCCCGCGTTTTGGGAGGCCGAGGTGAGTGGATTGCCCGAGCCCATGGGTTCGAGACCCACCTGGGCAACTTGGCGAGACCTCATCTCTACGATAAATCAAAAAATCAGCCGAGCGTGGTTGCGCATGCCTGTAATTCCGGCTACTCAGAAGGCTGAGGCGGAAGGATCGCCGGAGCCCAGCAGGTTGAGGCTGTGGTGGCCAGGAGCGGCCACTGCACTCCAGTCTGGGCAACAGAGTGAGACTCCCACTCAAAAAAAAAAAAAAAAATTAACCAGGCGT
Organism: Carlito syrichta; assembly: GCF_000164805.1. Classification (NCBI taxonomy): domain Eukaryota; kingdom Metazoa; phylum Chordata; class Mammalia; order Primates; family Tarsiidae; genus Carlito; species Carlito syrichta. The sequence continues at coordinate 340,772 of NW_007251225.1, forward strand.
GGTAGCGCACACCTGTAGTTCCAGCTCCTTGGAAATCTGAGGCGGAAGGATCGTCAGAGCCCAGCAGGTAGAGGCTGTGGTGGCCGGGGGCGGCCACTGCACTCCAGTCTGGGCGACAGGGTGAGACTCCAACTCAAAAAAATAAATGAATAAATAAAAATTTTTATTTTAAAGATGTGGGGAGGAAAAAAAAGAAAAAAAGGAACAAAAAAAATTTTTAAAGAAAAATAAAGATGTGGGGTACAATTCAGGGTTAAGTATACAAATGTTCATTATGCAGGTACCCTTGTTGAGGAGGTGTGCCCCCCTGCTAGCAGTTTCCCACTACTACCAATCCCGCCCCCCACCCCCGCCTTCCCCTGGCTGTTTCCCACTATTGCTAATCCCTTTCTTATAGTATTATAATTGTTTAAGATTCACTTGTGAGTGAAAACATGTGATACTCAGTTCTTTGTTTCTGTGACAGATCACTCAGTATTATAGACTTTTAGTGCATCCAAGTTGCTGCAAAGTTCATTAATTTTGTCCTTCTTTATGGCTGCACAATATTCCATTGTGTATATGTACCACATATTTTTTGTCTAGTTCTCTTTCGATGAGCAGCTCGGTTGGTTCCATGTTTTTGCTATTGTGAATAATGCTGCAATAAACATGTGTGTGCAGGTATTTTTTCATGGAGTGATTTGCGTTCCTCTGGGTATATTCCCAGAAGGGGAGTTGCGTGGTCTTATGGAAGGTCGATTTTTAGATCTTTTGTGAATCGCCAAACTGTTTTCCACAGAGGTTATACTAGTTTATACTCCCACTCCTTTCACTTCTTCTTTTTTTTTTTTTTGAGTTGGAGTTTCACTCTGTCACCCAGACTGGAGTGCAGTGGCCGCTCCTGGCCACCGCAGCCTCGACCTGCTGGGCTCCGGTGATCCTTCCACCTCAGCTTCCGTGTAGCTGGAGCTACAGGCGCACACTACCACACCCGGCTATTTTTTTATTTATTGTAGAGATGAGGTCTCACCTGCCCAGGCGGGTCTTGAACCCGTGGGCTCAGGCAATCCACTCACCTCAGCCTCCCAAAGGCGCAGGATTACAGGCTGAGCCACCGAGCCCGGCTCCTTTCACTTCTTACTTGCATTCTTGCATTATTTCCATGGTACCAGCACCGATCCACCTCACCTAACCCTTTCAGCCAGCTGCTCGGGAAGCTGAGGTGGAAGGATTCCTTCAGCCCAGAAGTTCAAGATTGTGTCTGTGAGCTGTGATCATGCTACTGCACTCCAGTCTAGGTGACAGAGTGAGATACCAAGGCAAAAAATTTAAAAAAAAAAGCCTCACCTCTAAAGTGAGGGTAAAATAGAGATAACGCTACTCTTCTAAAGACTCAAGAAAATGTGCCTTTTTAAAATGACCACTATAGCTGGGCTCGGTGGCTCACACCTGTAATCTGTTATGGTCCCAGTAACACTCGGAAGGAAGGAAGTTTGCAAGGCCTAAGACATCATGCATTATAAAAGTTATAAAAATCACAAGGTTTACAACTACACTGATGTAGAAGTTTACAAATCACAAGATTTATGATTACATTGATGCAAAAGTTATGCAAATCACAAGACTTACAATTACATTGACGCTATATTGTTCAAACCTATGACTTAAGAAAGGGAGTAAGTAGGGATTTACATATTTGGGTGTAGACTGCAGGGAAGTCAAAGATCCCCTGAAGTTACTTACTGGGAGTGTGTAGAAGACAAAGGAATTCTCAGTAATGTGCTCAGGAATGTGTAAGAGCCCATGAATCCCTGCCATGCTCTTCTCTAGGGGCTGTGACTACATGGAGGGACATTAGTGGGTCCCTGTATCGTTTTCCCCACTGTCAGTTGAAGCCATGATATCTGTCATGGGAGTAGCTATGTCATGCTGCCTTAACATAAATGTGCGTGTGGGTCTTTCCTTCAGGTGGTTTTCATATTTGGGTTTTTTGTGGGTTTTTTTGGTTTTTTTTTTGAGATGGAGTCTCTCTCTGTTACCCAGACTGGACTGCAGTGGCACACTCACAGCCACCACAGCCTCGACCTGCTGGGCTCAGGCAATTCCTCCACCTCAGCCTTCCAAGTAGCTGGAACCACAGGCAATGCACCACCACACCTGGCTAATTTGTTTTTTTGGTTTTTTTTTTGAGTTGGAGTCTCACTCTGTCGCCCAGACTGGAGTGCAATGGCCGCTCCCGGCCACCGCAGCCTCGACCTGCTGGGCTCTGGCAATCCTTCCACCTCAACCTTCCAAGTAGCCGGAATTACAGGCATGCGCTACCACACCCGGCTGATTTTTTGATTTATTGTAGAGATGAGGTCTCGCTGCCCAGGCGGGTCTCGAACCTGCGGGCTCAGGCAATCCACTCACCTCAGCCTCCCAAAGGCGCAGGATTACAGGCTGAGCCACCGAGCCCGGCTCGGGTTAATTTATTTATTGTAGAGATGAGGTCTCGCCAAGTTGCCCAGGCTGGTCTCAAACCCATGGGCTCAAGCAATCCTCTCACCTCGGCCTCCCAAAGTTCTGGGATTACAGGCTTGAGCCACCACACCTGGCAAGTTTTCATGCTTTGTAGGCTTAGTTATGAGTGCAAGAATTTTAACGACACATCCAGTACAAAGTGTGATAGCTAAATATATTAATATTGCTATCATAGAAATAGTTAAAAAGAACATCCCGATGCCTGAAAGGAGGACTTGTAACCCTGATTCATCTGGGATGAAAGTTCAACACTCAGTATGGATAATGGTACGTGTGCTTCCTTGAGACGAGGTAAGACTATTCAAAACCATTTGGTTTTGTAGTGCTGCCTTACAAATTAGAGTCAGATAGGCATGGTGGCTCATGCCTATAATCCCAGCACTTTGGGAGGCGGAGGTGAGAGGATCGCCTGAGTCCAGGGGTTCAAGACCAGGCTGAGCAACATTGAGAGACCTAGTCTCTACAATACATAAAAAAAAACAAAAAAAACTAACTGGGCATGGTGGCGCATGCCTGTGGTTCCAGCTACTTAGAGGGCTGAGGCAGAAAGATCTCCTGAGCCCAGCAGGTCAAAGCTGCAATGGCCATGAGCGTGCCACTACCCTCCAGCCTGGGTGACACAGTGAGGCTCCAACTAAAAAAAAAAAAAAAAAAAAGAAAAGAAAAGAAAAAGAAAAGATGAATTCATGGCCTGGTTTATTTCGTTTCCTTAATGGTCTATTGCTGCAAACTAATCCTTGTTAGGTCATCACTATTAGCTGCTCAATTTACTACTCTTGAGTTCTCGAATGTACAGATCCAACTGCTTCCAGTCAGTTCCCCGAAAGAGTGAGACCCACCAGGGAAGCCCAGAGGCCCCTGAGACTGGAAGTTGCCCACAAATCCAACAATCTGAATAACTGAATGTACTAGCATAGGACTAGGCTCACTCTAAGAATACATTTCCATTGGTAGTTATAGCATAGGGTAACAGAGAAGAATAGTAAGAATCATTTTGTTTGTAATCCCGTGCCTTGGGAGGCTGAGGTGAGTGGACTGCCTGAGCCCGCGGGTTCGGGACCCGCCTGGGCAACTTGGCAAGACCTCATCTCTGCAATAAATCAAAAATTAGCCAGGCGAGGTATCGCGCGAAAGTAAATCCATTTGCTTCTAAGGCTGATTTTTCGGATATAATTGAAATGACCCCGTTGAAGGCTGTTGTGAGAGCAAAGTCAATTTGTGCAGAATAGATCCTAGACTTTTCAGTCTTGAGTTCTTATGAGTTCTAGTTTGTGAGAGTCAGAATGTCTCTGTCATTCTCTTCAAATAAGAACAGTTTAAATATGCCTCATTTTTTTCCCCTGGAGTAAATCTGGTCAAAAAGTTTATTATGCATTTGAACAGGGTGTCTTGTCCCTCAAAGTTTATTATTTAGAGAAAAGGGGAAAGACTGAGACTTTGAAATATTTCTACACATTTCCCGTATTCCACTTGGAATACCTAAACTCTGCAGACATTATTCCTGACTTTCTTGGGAACAATTAGCCTC
>NW_007251226.1:0-10126 GCF_000164805.1 Carlito syrichta
TGCTTCTGGTATCTCAGTTCTATTCCATTGGTCTATATGCCTGTTCCTGTACCAGTACCAAGCTGTTTTGATTATTGTAACTTTATAGTAAAGTTTGAAGTCTGGTAATGTGATACCACCTGCTTTATTTTTTTTTTTTGCTGAGGATTGTTCTGGCTATTCTTGGTCATTTGTGTTTCCATATGAATTCCTGTGTTGTTTGTTCTAGGTCTGAGAAGAATGTTGCTGGTAATTTGATGGGTATCACATTAAATCTGTAGATTGCCTTAGGTAAGATCAATGTTGATTCTTCCAATCCATGAGCATGGGATATTTTTCCACTTGTTTGTGTCATCTTTGATTTCTTTGAGCAGTGTTTTGTAGTTTTCATTGTAAAGGTCTTTCACATTTCTGGTAGGAAGATGCCAAGGTATTTTCTTTTTTTTGTAACTACAGTGAATGGAATTGTGCTTTTTATTTGGGTTTCTGTTTGTTTATTGTTGGTGTAAAGAAATGTGATTGTCTTTTCCACATTTATTTTATACCCTGAGACTTTACCAAAGTCCTTTATCAGTATAAGGAGGTTTTTGACAGATTCTCTTGGGTTTTCAAGTTACACGATCATGTCATCTGCAAAGAGAGATAGCTTGACTTCCTCTTTTCCTATTTGTAAACCCCTGATTACCTTCTCTTCTCTGATTGCTCTAGCCAGGACTTCCAATGCTATATTGAACAGGAGCGGTAAGAGTGGGCATCCTTGTCTTGTTCCAGTTTTCAGGGGAAATGGGTCCAGTTTTTGTTCATTTAGGAGTATGCTGGTTGTGGGTTTCTCGTAAATGGCTTTTACTATTTTGAGGTATGTTCCCCATATGCCTAGCTGTTCTAGGGTTTTTATCAAGAAGGGGTGCTGGATTTTATCAAAAGCTTTTTCTGCATCTAATGATATAATCATGTGGTTTTTGTTTTGACATCTGTTGATGTATTTAATTACATTTATGGGTTTACGAATGTTGAACCAGCCTTCCATCCAAGGGATGAAGCCTACTTGGTCATGATGGATCGATTTTTGAGATGTGTTGTTGAATCCAGTTTGCTAGGATCTTGTTGAGGATTTTAGCATCTATGTTCATCAAAGATATTGGGCTGTCGTTCTCTTTCTTTGTTGGGTCTTTACCTGGCTTGAGTATCAATGTGGTGTTAGCTTTTAAAATGATTTGGGGAGAGTTCCATCTTCCTCAATCGCCTGGAATACCTTCAGCAGGATTGGTATCAGCTCTTCTTTGAATATCTTGTAGAATTCTGCTGGAAAGCCAACTCGTCCAGGACATTTTTTGGTAGGTAGTTTTCTTATTACGTAGTCAATTTCCTTGATTGTTATTGGTCTATTTAGGATCTCAATTTCTTCTTGTTTCAACCTAGGCAGGTTATGTGATGACAGAAAGTCCTCCATTTTCTTAAAGTTTTTAAGTTTGTTTCCATACAAGTGTACACAGTAGTCTCTAATGGTCTTTTGTGTTTTTTCAGGATCAGATGTGACTTCATCTTTTGTGTTTCTGATTGTGTTTATTTGGGATTTTTCTCTCTTTTTCTTGGTCAGTCTAGCTAGGGGACCATTGATATTGTTTATCCTTTCGAAGAACAAGCTTTTTGTTTCATTGATTTTTTGTATTATCTTTTTGTCTTCTATGCCCTGGATTTGGGCTTTTATTTTTGGTGATCTGAATTCTTCTGCTGAATTAGGGTTTTTGTGATCTTCTTCTCCAGCTTCCTTAGGTGGCTTCTTAGGCTGTTAATTTGTGATCCTTCCACTTTCTTCATGTGTGTTTGTAGGGATATGGATTCCCCTCTTACTACAGCTTTCATGGTGTTCCAGAGATTTTGGTAAGATGTTTCTTCATTTTCATTTGTTTCCAGCTATCTTTTGATCTCTGTTTTTTGGTTTTTGTTTGAGTTGGAGTCTCACTCTGTCTCCCAGACTGGAGTGCAGTGGCCACTCCCGCCCACCACAGCCGTGACCTGCTGGGCTCTAGCGATCCTTCTGCCTCAGCCTTCTGAGTAGCCAGAATTACAGGCGTGTGCTACCATGCCCGGCTGATTTTTTGATTTATTGTAGAGATGAGGTCTCGCTGCCCAGGCGGGTCTCGAACCCACAGCCTCAGGCAATCCACTCCCCTCAGCTTCCCAAAGGCATGGGATTACAGGCTGAGCCACCGAGCCCGGCTTGATCTCTGTTTTGATTTCATCATTGACCCAGGAGTTGTTTAGCATCATGCTGTATAGTGTCCATGTCTTTGTGGGTTTTGGGGGGACCTTATTGGTGTTTATGTTTATTTTTATTCCACTGAGGTCGGAGAAGGTGCATGGTAAAATTTCAGTCCTTTTAAATTTGTTTATACTTGATTTATGGCCAAGTATGTGGTCGATCTTAGAGTATGTTCCATGCATTGATGAGTAGAATGTGTATTCTGTGATCTTTGGAGTGTAGGGTTCTGTAGGTATCAATTAAGTCCATTTGATCAAGAGTCACATTGAGGTTTTGGATGTCTTTACTGATTTTTTGTCTTGATGATCTGGCTAGGGTTGTGAGTGGGGTATTAAAGTCCCCAGCTATGATGATATTGGAATTGATATCTTTTTTTAGTTTAGTTTAGGAGTTGCTTTATGAAAGTTGATCTTCCTATGTTCAGTGCATATATGTTTAGGATGGATATTTCTTGTTTATGGATTGAACCTTTTATCATTATGTAATGGCCTTCTGTATCTTTTTTAATTTTTGATAGCTTAAAGGCTATTTTGTCTGAGATTATGATCGTGACTCCTCCTTTCTTTTGTCTTCCATTTGCCTGAAGATTAGTTCCCCATCCTCTTACTTTGAGTCTGTGGGTGTCCTTTCTAGTGAGGTGAGTCTCTTGAAAGCAATAGATTGTTGATTGGTGATATTTTATCCATTTTGTCATTCTATGTCTTTTCAGTGGTGCATTTAGTACGTTCACATTCAAACTAATTATTGAAATGTGAGAGTTGATCCCTATCATAATGGTCTTACAGAGTTGTTGTTCTTCCTGTTTGTGTATTGTCTTTCTTTTGGTTTTAGAGTTGAATCATGTGTGTTTTTAATCTTTTGCCTGTACTCTTGTGAAGAACGTTATTGTTCTTTTTTCCTTTTCTTCTGTGTTCAATACTTTCTAAGTGTTTCTTGTAGAGGTGCTCTGGTGGCAGTGTAGGTTCTTAGGGATTGGATATCTGGGAAAGGTATCAATTCTCCCTCACTGATGAAGCTTAGTTTGGCTGGGTAGTTTATTGTCAGTTGAAATCGTTTATCTTTTAGAACTTTAAAGATAGGGCTCCAAGCTCTCCTAGCCTGGAGGGTTTCTGTGGATAAATCTGCTGCTATTCTAATTAATCTTCCCTGGTAGATAGTCTGACCTTTTTCTCTTGCAGACTTTAGGATTTTTTATTTTATACCTACTTTGTTTAGGTGAATTATTATGTGTCTGGGAGTTGGTCTTCTCATTTGTTGTCTTACAGGGGTTCTCTGAATCTCTTGGGTTTTAATTTTTTCATAATTGATGAGATAAGGGAAGGTTTCTTGAATGATTTCATGAAATGTTTGTTCCAGTGTAACCTCCATTTCTCTCTCTGCCTCAGGAAGGCCAAATACTCTTAAGTTCTGTCTCTTGAAGGATCATTCATCTCTTGAAGGTTTTGTTCTGTCTTTTTGAGCTTCTTTTCTATGCTTTTGACAATTTGGATTAGTTCTGTGTTTTGGTCTTCGAGCTCGAGATTCTTTCTTCTGTTTGGCTAATTCTGCTTTCCATGCTTATTAATTTGTTATTTATTTCCATCACAATATTCTTTCTTGCTGTTATTTCTGACATCAGCTCCTTCCTATTTTCCTCTTGTCTCTCCTCAATGTTTTTAATTGTCTCTATTGATGTCTTGATGTCTGGGTTTGTTGCATGTGACCAGTCATTCTGGGGGCTCTTCATTGTTGGTGTTCTGGAGTATGTATTCTCACTGTCTGGTCTCAGGGTTTTGTGTGAGACCTATATTCTTCTTTTGGTTTTTCTTCATTTGTGTGGTTTTTTTTCCTCTCTACTTTTTCCTACCCTCCATGTCACCGTCTTCTTTAATTCTATTATTCACGGGTAGAGGGATTGCTTTTACTTCTGTTTGTTCAATCTCCTATTCTTCTTTATGTATGCCCTCTGACTTTGTTCAATTCTGGAGTTGCACTGTAGGCTGGGGAAGGTCCTTTTTGCAGTTTTGAGATTTACTTAAGGGGGGAGCTGTGATTCAAAATCTATCTGCAGGTCCTGGTATCCACTGACAGGTGTATGGATAATCTGAAACCCACTTCCCACTGCCTTGGAATCTGTCCATGCAGTGGGGCTGCAGGTTGACTCTCTGAAATAAAATGAGGTTAGCAAAGGGAAGAGAATGGAGCAGACAGTGGAGGGAAGAGGGGCCTGGAGAGAGAGAGGAGTAAGGGGGGGAACAGATGAGTGTACCAACTAATGGAGAGAGAGACCTAAACTGAAACACATAAAAACAATAGACCATGGCTAAAGACTAACCAACTCCCATACAAAAAAAAAATTAAAACATACAATGATGCTAACATACAAGCTAATCAACCACCTTATTGGTGTGCTATTCCTCTATACAAAAATATGGTTTACAAAGAGGAGAAAAGAGAAGACAAAGAAGAGAAAAAAAAGGAACAAAATAGTAGGAATGGAATCAAGACATTAAACTAACAGAACCAATTGAGCACACTCTGATACTTTTTTTTTAAGTCCAGTGTCCTTCAGCTCTGATTTCTAGCTGTCTTCTCAAGCTGGCAAATTACTTCACAGTTGGGTCAGTTGCCCCTGGCGTGCTGTGAAGGACATTTCACCACTCAAATCTGACCTGTGTCTCTTTTTCAAGCTTTTTCCTGTTTCGGTGTTGTTACCTTGAATCGCCAGCAGGTGGTGATATCTCAGCTGGTGGCCCCAGAGTGGGTGGAGCTGGACAGGAGACGGGCAGAGGCCGAGATGGGAGCTTGCCTCAGGGCACACGGGAGGAAACCCATGGCAGCAGGACGACATGGTGGTAACAGAGATGGCAGCGATCCCAGAAGATCTTCCCTGCAGGGGCTTCAAGGACTGAAGTCGTGGATCGCCTCAGGCATGGGTGGCACGATGAAATATGGCTGTCACAAAGGCCGCAGTGGCGGCACTGCGGCTGCTGTGTCTGCGGCTGCAGAGGTTGTCCAGACTGCCGTGATGTCCCAGCAGTGGCAACGGTGGAGCTTCGTGTGAAGAGCAGGCTGCTGACGTTGGGGCCTGGAGCCCCTGGGGAGAGAGCCTGAGACCCTCTGCGTTCTCCTTTACAGAGGTTCTTATATACCAGTCTGCCCCGTGGCCATCTTTTGTACCACTTTTTTAATCCAGTCCTCTTTTGATGGACAGCATGGTTGGTTCCAGGTTCTTGCTATTGTGAACAATGCTGCGATAAACATACTTGTGCAGGTATCTTTTTCATAGAGTGATCTGAGTTCTTCAGGGTATATTCCAAGTAGGGAGATTGCGGGGTCATATGGGAGGTTGATATTTAGAGCTTTTAGGAATCGCCACGCTGCATTCCATAGAGGTTGCAGTAGTTTGCACTCCCACCAACAGTGTATAAGTGTTCCCTTTTCACCACATCATTGTTGGGAGCCGGCCACGGAGGCCACTGAGCGTTAGGGATCAGGAAGGGCCGTAGACCCCGAGACTGCTAGGATGTGTTCGGGAGCTGTTGACCCATTCCCTCCCTCCTTTTCCATTTAGCACAAACTACCAAGAAAAGCTCCAGCTGGCTCTAACAGAAAACTCTGAGACGGGAATGAACACAGCTAACCTAGGAGTCTATTTTCCCATTCCCCACGGCTTATGGTCTTTTGCTTTATCACAATTTAAGTTTGGCTTTGAGTCACATTGAGGAGCCTTAGTACAGGTCACAAGTTCTCTTGATGGGACCTTTAGAAATTTATAGATATAGGTTTTAGAAAATAGTTTATATAGATTAAGAAAAATTAAGTAACCATTTTATTACAGAAATGTGGTTAGTTCAGATTGGTTTAGAGGGGCCAGTGAAGTTTGTATTAGGCTGGCTAGTGCTAGGAGAGAGTAACCATAGCACCAATTGTTTTATAGAAACCAGTTTGAATTAGCATAAAATAGTAAATACAATATATCATTATGTTCGTTTCGGGTGTAAGTATTGAACGATGTTATGTACCTATAAACAATTAAGGGTACATAGAAACTGGATAAGAACTTCATGTTTTTCTTTATGTTTGAAAAATGCATTTGCTTGAGAGTGGGGGGTGTCCTTGTGTGCACGTGGACCTGTTCATGTACATGCTACATTTTGTGTAACCATAGCAGCAGGAGTTCCCATGATGATAACTTTGCAGAGTTTGGGGATAAAAGCCCTGATATTACACCCATTAAATGGCTTCTGGTCACCTAAGCAGGAGTCCAGTCTCTTTGTTTCTCCCCTCTCTCCAGAATAATCGCCAATGCTGCCCCACCTTCCAAGGGACCCCCTGAATCTATCTGCGGGTGCTGGCCGCCCACACATCATCTCTAGCATCTCTTATTTTTTGAGTAATTGATAGTGGCCATTATCAACAAGGGTGCCTGAACGATGCATATTTGTATACCTAACCCTTATCTGTACCCCACAGTTTTAAAATAAAAAATATGTTTAATAAAAAAAAAGAACACAGAGTAAATACAAAATGTAAACTCTGACTATAAATTAGTCATCACAACAGCTGGGTTTGGATGAAATCCTTGTACTAAATTGCAGGACTCTTCATGCTGAATAAGAAACAAACAATTACTATATATCACCGTGTTTCTTAAACGAGACAGGCCTATGTGAACAAAAGAGGCAAAAAGTATTCCTTCTCAGAGCTTGCATTCACCAGCATCACCATGTCTCAGAAACTTTAATTTCCTTGAGGAAGCAGCTATGCCAGATCCTATGTGTCCTTGAGCACAGATTCGTCAATCCAGAATAATTCAAAATATAATTCCAGGGCCACCTGTATCAGAATCACACAGGACATCTTTAAAAAATCAGAATCAGATTATCTTAAAGTAAAGCCTGAAAATCTCTTCACATAGAAGTTTGAAAACCTGCTCCAGGCAATTATCCAGTATTTATTATAAAGAAATCATAGAAAAGTACTTGAAGCCCGAGTAATTTGCAAACCCTGTGACCAAAACCAAAATTGTTGACCTTCATAAAAGGTATAGTCTTCCCATTCTGACACTATATTCTGAAATAAACTATAATAGACTGACTATATTGATGATTTCCAGAACACATATTGAAAAAGTAAATAAAATATGCATGTTAACAGCATATTTTAATACCCTAAAAAATTGAGACATGAAAAAACAAATTTCAAGATGATAGCATGGAAAAATATACGCAGAACAAGGTTCTCAAAGTCATTAACTGGGATAATATTAAAATAAAATCACCTATACATCATATCATTCAAGAGAAACACAGATTCCATCCACAATTGAGTGAAAACACTAAAAGACTGTCCAATATCCTCAAAAAAAATGTGGAGGCTTTATTTGAATTAATTAAAACTTTACTGAAGTAAATAAGGAAGAATAAGATTTGAAAAGATGAAGACAATTGTGGTGCTACTTATTGGAGAATTGAATATAATGAGTGTACCTCATCTAATTTACAACTTAAAACAAATATCAACTCTAGTAAGAGTCCACTGGAAATAAACATGCTGATTTTTTATTGATACACAATAGTTGTATATGTTTATAAGGTACATGTGATATTTAGATACATGCATACAATATGTAATGATAAAATAAGAGTATATAGGATATCCATCTTCTGAAACATATCATTTCTTTGCATTGGGAACATTCCAAGTATTTTCTTTTTTAAAAAATTCTTAACTTCAGGGAGTACACGTGCAGCTTAGTTACATAGTTAACATTGCAAGACAATGAGGTTTGAGTCTTAGTTACATAGTTAATATTGCAAGACAATGAGGTTTGAGCGTGTTGAACTTGTCACCCAAATAGTGAGCATATCACTTAACAGGTAGTTTTTCAGCTCCCTTCCCACCTCTTCAAGAGTCTCCAGTGTCTGTTGTTCTCCTCTTTATATCCACATGTGCCCGATGTTTACTTCCCATTATACGTGAGGATGTGTGGTATTTTGTTTTCTGCTTCTGCATTAAGTCACTTAGAAAAATGGCCTCCCTGCAACTATGTTGTGGTAAAGTACATGGTTTTATTTTTTTATGGCTGCATAGTATTCCATTGTGTATACAAGAAGTCCCCCCAAAAGAAAGCAATTATTCTTTCAAGGGTGGGCCCCTTATTGTACAGGATTCCCATGGTAGGTAAGCATTTTAGAAACCCATCAGCAATAGTGTACCAGCTAGCATTGTGGTGAAAGGCGGAATTTCACTTCAATGAATTTTTTTGGAGATTGCTTCAATGCATCTGTCCATCTCACAATGAATGATCTTTGAGCACACCTGCCCACACCTCATGGAGTGTTCAGCAGTTTCTGACAAAAGCAGCATGACCACCATGCCCCACCCTCTCTATTCACACATTCTTGTCCTATTGAATAACATTACCGTTTTCCTGAAGGGAAACATTTTGCCAATCTGGAATAGGTGAAACAAAAAACCTGGGAGCACAAGAACTCATCAAAATTGATGAGTTCAAGAATAGTTTTGAGCAGTGAAAAGGCATCTCGATAGGTGTATTGCATCAAACAAAAAGTATTTTTTAAGTGATTGAAGTTTAAACATGTAAAAATAAATGCACAATTCTTTACAAATAAATTCTAATTGTTTTGGACTCCCACCATATGGACCGCAGTTTCTTGGTCTAGTCCACTGTTGATCAGAATTGCTATTATTAGTAAGTCACAGATGTTGGCGAGGCTGCACTTATATATACTGCTGTTACAACTGTAAAGTAGTTAAGATTCTGTGGAGAGCAGTTTAGAGATATTCTAAATAACTAAAAATAGAATTTCCACTAGACCCACAAAGTTTACTTTAGGTATGTTGAAACATACTGTACATTCTTATCAACTACAACCATCCTACTGTGCACTAGAATTAATTAACACTAGAATTGATGCTAAGTTTTTGTACCTAATAGTCAACTTCCAGCACCTACCAACCATAATCCCGATCTCTACCTCCATGAGCTCAACTTTTTTAGCTTCCATATATGTGAGAGAACTCATGCTATTTATCTTTCTGTGCTTGGCTTTATTTGATGTAACATGGAAGGATGCAGCTAGAGGACATTGTGTTAAGTGAAATCAACATGTTAATTCTTAATGTATGTAGACGACACTGTGTCCAAATAAAATATTATAATATTATTTTCCATATTAAAATATACTATAAATTATTATAAAATAGGTTGGTAAGTACTGAGAATTAGAATTGTTTTTATTGTTTTGCTTTATTTGAATCCACTTGGGTTCCCTAAGACCCTCTGAGATGATTTAATGTTGTTTATTTGGGAAATACTCTTGACATTAACATATGAGAAAGGTAGAGGAGTAAAACAGAATTGGGCATAGGAAGAAATTGAGCTGTAATGCAGGCTCAACAATTGCCTCAGTCTACCTACCTTGTGGAGAGTTCTGGAATTTGAGTGGTTCTTCAGTGTTGCCCCCAGTTTAGCAAAGATGGCCATTCTACTCCCAATAGTTTGATCAGAGGATGTAAGCTGTACAGATAGGGTTTGACCTTGGGTGAAGCTGCTCTCTGTATTGAGATACTCCATGAGAGGGCAGACATATAATGATATCTGTTGACCTCCTGCAGCTGGGGGACAAAAAGTGCTTCCTTAAAGTGGGATCTGGAAGGCTCATCGTGCTGTTCTCACAGAATGATAATGATATATTTGTCAAAACCCTATTATATCCTTTCTTCATCACCAGAAAGCATAAAAGCCTTGCCCCCGATGATGTTTTTGTTTAAAGTGTCTCTCCTTCATGCCTTTAAATTTTCATGCTTGTGAATCATGTTGTGTTTTAAAATATTGAAACATATGATAATGCCAGAAAAAAAAACACGGTGGACTCC
>NW_007251227.1:0-728 GCF_000164805.1 Carlito syrichta
TTAACTAGCTGACTTATTGAAGTAGCCAGCTGGCTAGCCAGCAGATTTAACTAGCTAGTTACCTAACTAGAGAGCTGGATAACCAGCTGACTTAACAAGCTGACATAACTAGATGCAGGATGGCTAGCCAGTTGACTTAACTACCTACCTACCTGTATAGCCTGCTGGCTTGCCAGCTGACTTAACTACCTAACTGCGTAGTTAACTTCCTGGCCAGCTAACTGACTTAACTAGGTGACTTAATTAGCTAGCCATCTGGTTAGCGAGCTGACTTAACCAGCTAGCTAGCTAGTTAGCTTACTCGTTATCTGAAGTGCTATCAAGCTTTCTTATTTATCTGGTTTACTCGTTAGTTAACAAGCTAGCTAGCTGACTCAACAAGGATAGTTAACTCCTTAGGTAACTAGGGCTATCTGACTCATCTACCTGACTTAACTCGTTAGCTAACTAGCTAGCTAGCCTACTCAACCAGCTGACTCAACCCTTTTGCTAACTAGCTAGCTAGCTGACTTAACCAGCTGACTTGACCCTTCAGTTAACTAGCTTACTATCTGACTCAACCTGCTGACTTAACCCATTAGCTAACTAGCAAGCTAGCTGTCTTAACCAGCTGACTATGTTAGAAAGCTCACTTAACTGGCTGACTTACTTAGCTTACTTAACTACTTAGCTAGCTGACCTAACTGGCTTACTTACTAAAAGAGCTAGCTGACTTAACTACCTGTTTT
>NW_007251227.1:2285-2871 GCF_000164805.1 Carlito syrichta
GAATAGCTAGCGGACTTGCTAGCTGACTCAACCAGCTAGCTGACTATCAACCTGACTAGCTAGCTGACTTTAACTCGGTAGATGAATAGTTAGCTGATTTCGTAACTGACTTAACTAGCTAAGTGGCTAGATAGCTGACTTAACTAGCTGACTAGCTAGTAGACTGTCTGGCTGGTGAGTCAGCTGACTTAACTAACTAACTCCCTGGTTGGCTAAATGGCTAACAAGCTGTCTTAAAAAGCTAGCTACCTGGCTGACTAGCTGGCTAGGCAGCCGGCTAGCTAGGTAGTGGGCTGACCGCTGGATAGGGAGCCAGCATAAATAGTCAGCTGGATGACTGGACAGTCGAATTGCCTGCCAGATTAACTAGCCAACAACCCTGCTGTTCAGCCAGCTAGCCAGCCAACTTAACTAGGTGGCCACCTACCTGAACAGACTGATAACCAGACGGCTTATCTTGCCAGCAACCTAGGTAGCCAGCCGGCTCTCTAGCTGCCTTAACTAGCTGACTTAACTAGATAGCCATCTGGCTAGCCAGGTGGCTTAACGAGCTAGACACCTAAGTGAGCTGGGCCAGCTCACTTAA
>NW_007251228.1:0-1649 GCF_000164805.1 Carlito syrichta
CCTTAGTTGGAGGCCATGCAGTGTCTTCTATGTGAGGACACTCTTTCCCTTGATTCCTGATTCGAAACCCTGATTCTTGTTTAGCCCTTAGTAATAAGTCATGTTCATTTTTTGATAGAGGAACCGTGGAAAACAGATTTGCTCCTTTTATTAGCAAGAGGCCATGTCGTTTCCTGTATATGAAGATTTCTATTACCCACATTCATGTCTCGAATCCCTGACTCTTCTTTAGCCCTCAGCAAGATGACCTGTAGATTTTCAGGATTGAGGACTCGTAAAACCCAGATTCCTTATTTTTAGACAGCTGTACAATTACCAGTATATGAGTACTCCTGTTAAAAGGTACATGCGTCGAAAGCTTGATTCTTGTTTAGATCCTAGGAAGACGCTGTATATTTTTGTAGGGGATTGAGAAAACATGTCACCCACATTCCTTATTCTTTCTTAGGAAAAGTCAGTACATTTGCCTGTATATTAGCATTTCATTTCCCTAGTTTATGCTTCAGAATCCCAAATTTGTGTTTATCCCTTAGCAAGAATCCCTGAAGTTTTATTGGGATGGAGGACACGTGTAAACCAGATTTCTTATTCTCCTTTAGCAAGAGACAGTGCAGTTTTCTGTATATGAGGACTCCCATTATCCAGATTACTACTCCCAAAATCTGAATGGTGGTTATCTCGTAGGCAGACGGTCTGTAGGTTTTTGGGATGGAGGCCTCGTTTAACCAAGATTCCTTATTCTTCTGTAGCAACAGGTCGTGTAGTGTTCTGTATAGGAGGACTCCCATTATTGAAATTCCTGCTTCATTCTCCTCAAGACGCCAAGATATTTCCTGGGGACCTAGAATTCCAGTTGCTTGGATATCAACAGAAAGACTCCCATAAAGTTGTTGAGGAATTGGAACCAAAGATTTCTGGTCCCTTTTCTGTCCTTAATTGTCCCGAGGATATTAAGGGATTTGTACAACAAGATACCCGATTACAAATCTCAAGAGGACCAGAATGTTGCTGGAGTCTTTAAATGACTGATTCATAATACCCACAAGCCAAATATATCTGTTACATGAGACGAGCTCGAAGTCTTGATTCTTGTTTATACCGCAGCAAGACGCCCTGAGAATTTTTCGAATTGTGGACTAGTGTATCACAGATTCCTCATTCTTCTTTCCCGAGGGGCCATGTAATGTCTAGTATATGAGGACTCCCTTTCCCCAGAATACTGTTTGGAATCCATGATCCTTGTATTGCCATTAGCAAGATGTCATGTAGATATTGTGATGGAGGAACCATGTAAAAGAGGTTTCTTATTTCTCCTTTGCTAGATATCATATAGATTCTGTACATGAGGACTGCTATTACCTATGTTCCATCTTCTAATCCCTGATTCTTGCTTAGCCCACAGCAGATGACTTGTTGATTTTAAGGTCTGAGGACTGCTAGAACCCCGATTCCTTCTCTTCCTTGGCAAGTGCCTGTGTATATTACTGTATATTAGGACTGTCATTGGATACATCCTGCTTCAAAACTCTGATTTGTTTTAGAACTTTCCAAGATGCTCTGTAGATTTTTGGGATTGAGAACCCGAGAATCACAGACTCCTTATTCTTAGTTAGCAATTGGCAGTGACGTTTCCTTTATGTGAGGACTAC
>NW_007251228.1:1837-10109 GCF_000164805.1 Carlito syrichta
TTCAGGATGCCGAGGCAGTTCCTGGTGACCGAGAATTCCAGTTTTTTGCATATCAAGAGAAAGAAGTCCATTATGTTCTTTGGGAACTGGAATCCAAGATTCCTGGTTCCCCTTCACAAGGCATCCCCAAAATGTGGAATATTTCAAACCCAAAATCCCAATTCCTACTTGCACACCCACAAGAATCTTCTGTACTTTGAGGTCACCTGAATCGAGGAATTTTGTACCAATATACCTGTTGAATCAGGGGAATATGATTATGGTCGTAGATTGTCCCAGGAAATAAAAGGATTTCTAGGGGAAAATCCTTGATTACAACTAACAAGAGGACCAGAAAGATCCTGAGGATCTGTAATGACAGATTTAGCGTATCTACGGAGCAAGTAGCTCTGATAATATAGGGACCCAGAAGCCCAGATTGCTGATTAAACCTTATCAAGAGGCAATGTAGATTCCAGAAAATGAGAACTCCTAGAACGGGATTTCCTTTTAATTCTCAGTAAGATGCCCTGATTTTTCCTGTCGATTTGGATTCCAATTCAGTATATCAAAAGACAGATGCCCAGAAGATTGTTAGGTTCGTGGATTCCATGATTCATGGTTAAAATTAAAAGTACGTAGTAAACATTTGGCAAGTGCAAAACCCTTGTTCCTTCTCAAAATAAAGAGAGACACGGAAGGGAAAGGATTACAGGTTTCACCTTAAGACCAGAGTTACATTCAAATATGGCAAGATGATTCTTTTTCTCCTGGAATCTGGCCTTAGTTGTTCTGAGGAACCTAAGGGACTTGGAGTGCTCAATACAATTTACAACTTTTAAGAGTACCAGAATGTTTCTAAAGTCCTGAAATGACCAATTCATAATATCAGAATGCTAAATTGCTCTGAAACATTTGGGGAGCTCAAAGATCTGTTTCTTCTTTTTCCCATAGCAGACATCCTGGGAATTTTCTGGATTGAGGGCACGTACAACAATGATTCTTTATTCATACTTAGTTGGAAGTCATGTAGTGTCCTTTATGTGAGGACTCTCTTTCCCTTGATTCCAGTTTCGGATACCTGATTCTTATTTAGCCCTTAGTAAGAAGTTTTGTAGATCTTTTGATAGAAGAACAGTGGAAATAAGATTTCTTCTCTTTTAAACGCAAGAGGCCATGTAGCTTCCTGTATATGAGGATTGCTATTACCCACATTCATGCCTCGAATCACTGATTCTTCTTTAGCCGTCAGCAAGATGCCCTGTAGATTTTCAGGACTGAGGACTCGTATAACCCATATTCCTTATTTTTAGTAACAACCGCTCAGTTACCTGTATATGAGTACTCCTGTTCACAGATACATGCGTCGAAAGCTTGATTCTTGTTTAGATCATAGGAACACGCTGTATACTTTTTTGGAGATTGAGTAAACATTTCACCCACATTCCTTATTCTTTCTAAGGAAAAGTCAGTGCATTTGCCTGTATTTGAGGATTTCATTTCCGTAGTTTATGCTTCAAAAACCCAAATTCGTGTTTAGCCCTTAGCAAGAAACCCTGAAGTTTTATTGGGATGGAGGACAAGTGTAAATGAGAAACTTTATACTCCTTTAGCAATAGACAGTGCAGGTTCCTGTATTTGAGGACTCTCATAAAGATTCCTACTCCCAATACCAGAATGGTTGTTATCTCTTAGCAACACGGTCTGTAGGTTTTTAGGATGGCGCCCTCCTGTAACCAAGATTCCTTATTCTCCCAAAGCAACGGGTCGTGTAGTGTTCTGTATATGAGGACTCCCATTACTGAAATTCCTGCTTCATTATCAGCAAGACGCCAAGAAATTTCCTAGTGACCTAGAATTCCAGTTTCTTGGATATCAAGATATAGACTCCCATAAAGTTCTTGAGGAATTGGAACTGAAGATTCCTGGTCCCTTTTCAAAAGACACACTAAAAATGTGTCGACATAAAAGCCCAGATTGCTGATTAAATCTTATGAAGATTCTTTGTAGATTTAGGCGATTGAGAACTCCAAGAACCCGATTCCCTTTCCTTTCTCAGCAAGATACCCTGGATTTCCCTGTCCATGTGGATTCCAACACTCTGTGTACAAAAATGCAGACGCCCAGATATTTCCTAGGGACGTGGAATTCAGGGATCCTGTTACATTTAATAATTCATAATAAATATTCGGCGACTTCAAAACCCTAGGCCCCTCGACAAATAAAGTACAAACGGAAATGTAAGGATTACCAAGTTCATCTTAAGACCAAAGTTACATCCAAATACAGCAATATGATACTTTTTTTCCGGGAATCTGTCCTTAATTGTCCCAAGGAACTTAAGGTATTTGTACTACCAGATACACGATTACACCTCTTAAGAGGACCAGAATGTTGCTGGAGTCCTGAAATGACTGATTCATAATACCCACAAGCCAAATATCTCTGAAACATGAGATGAGTTCGAACCCTTGATTCTTGTTTATACGCAGCAAGACGATTGAGTTTTATTCGGATTGTGGACTAGTGTATCACAGATTCCTCATTCTTCTTTACCGAGGGGCCATATAATGTCCTGTATATGAGAACTCCCTTTCCCCAGAATCCTGTTTGGAAACCCTTATTCTTGCTTTGCGATTAGCAAGATGTCATGTAGATATGGTGACGGAGGAACCGTGTAAAAGAGGTTTCTTAGTTCTCCTTAGCTAAAGAACATGTAGATTCTGCATATGAGAACTGCTATTACCTTTGTTCCAGCTTCTAAACCCTGATTCTTGTTTAGCCAAGAACTGATGGCCTGTTGAGTTTAAGGACTGCGTACTCCTATAACTCTGATTCTTTTTCTTCCTTGGCAATGGGCTGTGCATTTTCCTGTATATTAGAACTCTCATTAGATACATCCTGCTTTGAAACTCTTATCCATTTAGAACTTTGCAAGATGCTCTGTAGAATTTTGGGATTGAGGATTCGTGTACCCAGATTCCTTATTCTTTCTTAGCAAAACGTCATGTAGTTGCCTGTAAATAAGGACTCCATTTTCCAGATTCAGGCTTGAAAACACCATGATTCGTGTTTAGCCCATAGCAAGATGACCTTAAGCATTTTTGGGATTGAGGACATGAGGGACACAGATTCCTTATTCTTACATAGCAATAGGCAGTGAATTTTCTTTTATGTGAGGACTCTTATTACCCAAATTCCTACTTCAAAAACCTTATTCATTGTTACATATTAGGAAGAGGGCCTGTAGTTTTTGGGATTGAGGACTTATATAAGGAAGATTCCTTATACTTCCTTAGCAATATGACGTGTAGTTTCCTGTATATGACGACCTCCATTACACAGCTTCCTGCTTCACTCTGCAGCATGCTGAGACAGTTCCTGGTGACCGAGATTTCCAGTTTTTTGGATATCAAGAGAAAGACGTCCATAATGCTCTTTGGGAACTGGAATCCAAGATTCCTGGTTCCCCTTCACTAGACCTCCCCAAACTGTGGAATATTCCAAACCCAAAACACCAATTCCTACGTGCACACCTACAAGAATTTTCTGTACTTTGAGGTCACCTGAATCGACGAATTTTGTACAAATATACCTTTTGATTCTGGGAAATATGATTATGGTCGTAGAGGTCCCAGGAAACAAAAGGATTTCTAGTTCCAAATCCTGGATTACAACTAAGAAGAGGACCAGAAAAATCCTGAGGATCTGTAATGACAGATTTAGTGTATCCACAGAGTAAGTAGCTCTGAAAATGTAGGGACCCAGAAGTCCAGATTGCTGATTTAACGTTATCTAGAGGCCCTGTATTTTCTGGAAAATGAGAATTCCCAGAACCGGATTTTTTTTTTAATTCTCAGTAAGATGCCCTGATATTTCCTGTCGATTTGGATTCCAAATACAATATATCAAAAGACAGATGCCCAGAAATTTCCTAGGTTCGTGGATTCCATGATTCCTGGTTACCATTAAAAGTATGTAGCAAATTTTGACAAGTGCAAAACGCTTGTCCCTAATCAAAATAAAAAGAGACACGGAAGTGGAAGGATTACAGGGTTCACCTTAAGACCAGAGTTACTTCCAAATATGGCAAGAAGATTCTTTTTGTCCTGGAACCTGGCCTTAGTTGTTCTGAAGAACCTAACGGACTTGGAGTCCCCAATACCATTTACAACTTTATAGAGGGCCATAATGTTGCTGGAGTCCTGAAATGACCAATTCATAATATCCGAATGCTAAATTGCTCTGAAATATTTTGGGAGCTCGAAGATCTGTTTCTTGTTTGTCCCATAGCAGACAACCTGTGAATTTTTTGAATTGAGGGCGTGTACAACAAGGATTCTTTATTCGTACTTAGTTGGAAGCCATGTAGTGTCCTGTATGTGAGGACTCTCTTTCCCTTGATTCCTGTTTCGAAACCCTGATTCTTGTTTAGTCCTTAGTAAGAAGTCATGTAGATTTTTTTATAGAGGAACCATGGAAAACACATTTCATCTCTTTTATTCGCAAAGGCCATGTAATTTCCTATATATGAGGATGGCTATTACCCATATAATTGCCTTGAATCCCCGATTCTTCTTTAGCTATCTGCAAGATTTCCTGTAGATTTTCAGGACTGAGGATTCCTATAACCCAGATGTGCTATTTTTAGCAACAGCCGTGCAGTTACCTCTATATAAGTACTCCCATTCACAGATACATGCGTCGAGAACTTGATACTTGTTTAGATCTTAGGAAGACGCCGTATACTTTTTTGGAGATTGAGAAAACATGTCACCCACATTCCTTATTCATTCTTAGGAAAAGTCAGTGCATTTGCCTGTATATGTGGATTTCATTTCCCTAGTTCATGCTTCAAAAACCCAAATTCGTGTTTAGCCCTTAGCAAGAAACCCTGAAGTTTTATTTGGATGGAGGACACGTGTAAACCAGATTCCTTACTCTCCTTTAGCAATAGACACTGCACTTTCCTGCATATGAGGACTCCCATTATCCAGATACCTACTCCCAAAACCAGAATGATGATTATCTCTTAACAAGACGGTTTGTATGTTTTTGAGATGGAGGCCTCGTGTAACCAAGATTCCTTATTCTTCCGTAGAAACAGGTCGTGTAGTGTTCTTTACATGAGGACTCCCATTACTGAAATTCCTGCTTCATTCTCAGCAAGACGCCAAGATATTTCCTGGTGACCTAGAATTCCAGTTGCTTGTATATCAAGAGAAAGACTCCCATAAATTCTTGAGGAATTGGAACCAGAGATTCCTGGTCCCTTTTCAAAAGACACACTAAAAATGTGGCGAAATAGAAACCCAGATTGCTGATTAAACCTTATCAAAAGGCTTTGTAGATTTAGGCGATAGAGAACTCCAAGAACCCGATTACCTTTCCATTCACAGCACGAAGCCCTGAATTTCCCTGTCCATGAGGATTCCAAAACTCTGTCTACAAAAATGTAGATGCCCAGATGCTTCCTAGGGACGTGGAATCCATTTATCCTGGTTACTTTTTAATAATACGTACTAAATATTTGGCAACTGCAAAACCCTCGGCCCCTCCACAAATAAAGTACAAACGGAAATTTAAGTATTACCAATTTCATCTGAATACCAAAGTTACATTCAAATACGGCAATATGATACTTTTTTTCCGGGAATCTGGCCTTAATTGTCCCGAGGAACGTAAGGAATTTGTACTACCAGATACCAGATTACAACTCTCAAGAGTACCAGAATGTTGCTGGAGTCCTGAAATGACTGATTCATAATACCCACAAGCCAAATATCTCTGAAACATGAGACGAACTAGAAGCATTTATTCTTGTTTATGCCACAGCAAGACACCCTGAGATTTTTTCGGAATATGGACTAGTGTATCACAGATTCCTTATTCTTCTTTACCAAGGGGCTGTGTAATGTCCTGTATATGAGGACTCCCTTTCCCCAGAATCCTGTTTGGAAACCTGATTCTTGTTCTGCCATTAGCAAGATGTCATGTATATATTGTGGCGGAGGAACCATGTAAAAGAGGTTTCTTAGTTCTCCTTAGCTAGAGATCATATAGATTCTGAATATGTGGACTCCTGTTACCTATGTTCCAACTTCTAAACCCTGATTTTTGTTTAGCCCACAGGAGATGGCCTGTTGATTTTAAGGAAGGAGAACTCCTATAACACCGATTCTTTTTTCACCCTTGGCAAGGGGTGGTGTATTTTCCTGTATATAAGGAATCTCTTTAGATACATCCTGCTTCAAAACTCTGATACTTTTTAGAACATTCCAAGATCCTCTGTAGATTTTTAGGATTGAGGACTCGTGTAACCCGGATTCTTTATTCTTTCTTATCAAAAGATCATGTAGTTGCCTGTAAATAAGGACTCCATTTTCCAGATTCATGCTCGAAAACACCATGATTAGTGTTTAGCCCATAACAAGATGACCTTCAGCATTTTTGGGAGGAGTACCCGAGTAACGCAGATTCCTTATTCTTACTTAGCAATAGACAGTGACGTTTCCTTTATGTGAGGACTCCCATTACCCAGATCCCTACTTCAAAAATCAGATTGGTGGTTACCACTTAGAAAGAAGGCCTGTAGTTTTTGGGATTGAGGACTCATATAAGAAAGATTCCTTATACTTCCTTACCAATATGTCGTGTAGTTTCCTGTATATGGCGACCTCCATTACCCAGCTTCATGTTTCATTCTGCAGGATACCAAGAGAGTTCCTGGTGACCGAGAATTACAGTTTTTTGGATATCAAGAGAAAGACGTCCATAATGTTCTTTGGGAACTGGAATCCAAGATTCCTGGTTTCCCTTCGCAAGACCTCCCCAAAGTGTTGAATACCCCAAACCCATAACCCCGATTCCTACCTGCCCAACCACAAGAACTTTCTGTACGTTGAGGTCACCTGAATCGAGTAATTTTGCACCTATACACCTTTTGATTCTGGGGAATATGATTATGGTCGTAGATGGTCCCAAGAAACAAAAGGATTTCTATGGCCAAATCCTTGATTACAACTAACAAGAGGACAGAAAGATCCTGAGGATCTGTAATGACAGATTTAGCGTATTCACGGAGGAAGTTGCTCTGAATATGTAGGGACCCAGAAGCCCAGATTGCTGATTAAAGCTTATCTTGAGGCCCTGTGGATTCCGGAAAATGAGAACTCCTAGAACAGGATATCCTTTTAATTCTCATTAAGATGCCCTGATTATTGCTGTTGATTTTGATTCCAAATTAAGTATATCAAAACACAGATGTCCAGAAGTTTCCTAGGTTCGTGGATTCCATGATTTCTGCTTACCATTAAAAGTATGTAGTAAACATTGGAAATTGCAAAACACTTGTCCCTTCTCAAAATAAAGAGAGACACGGAAGGGGAAGGATTACAGGGTTCACCTTAAGACCTGAGTCACATCCAAATATGGCAAGAAGATTCTTTTTGTTCTGGAATCTGGCCTTAGTTGTTCGGAGGAACCTAACGGACTTGGAGTGGCCAATAACATTTACAACTTTTAAGAGGGCCGGAATGTTGCTGGAGTCCTGAAATGACAGATTCATAATATCCGAATGGTAAATTGCTGTGAAAACTTTAGGGAGCTCGAAGATCTGTTTCTTTTTTGTCCCATAGCAGACAACCTGGGATTTCTTTGGATTGAGGGCGCATACAACAATGATTCTTTATTCGTACTTCGTTGGAGGTCATGCAGTGCCCTGTAGCTGAGAACTCTCTTTCCCTTGATTCCTGTTTCAAAACCCTGATTCTTGTTTAGCCCTTAGTAAGAAGTCATGTATATTTTTTGATAGAGGTACTGTGGAAAACAGATTTCTTCTCTTTTATTACCAAGAGGCCATGTAGTTTCCTGTATATGAGGATTGCTGTTACCAACATTCATGCTCGAATCCCTGAAGCTTCTATAGCCGTCAGCATGATGACCTGTAGATTTTCAGGACTGAGGACTCGTATAACCCAGATTCCTTATTTTTAGCAACCGCTGTGCATTTACCTGTATATGAGTACTCCTGTTCACAGATACATGCGTCGAAAGCTTGATTCTTGTTTAGATCTTAGGAAGACGCCGTATACTTTTTTGTAGATTGAGAAAACATGTCACCCACATTCCTTATTCTTTCTTTGGAAAAGTCAGTGCATTTGCCTGTATATGAGGATTTCATTTCCCTAGTTCATGTCACAAACCGAAATTCGTGTTTAGCCCTTAGCAAGAAACCCTGAAGTTTTATTGGGATGGAGGACACGTATAAACCAGATTTCTTATTCTCCTTTAG
>NW_007251229.1:0-1409 GCF_000164805.1 Carlito syrichta
TGTTTCCCGCAGTATTTTTGAAAAGAGGCTCCTTGGAATTTCCTGGCCAGGAGCGTCTCTTGTTATTCAGGGGCCCCCTGTGGTCCCCTCTGAGCGCCCACTGATGAGGCCCTGGGCCTCCGGTCTCACCAAAAGGACCCAGACTTGAGGGGAGGCCAGAACCTTGCCGCCCCTCCCCCCCACCTGGAGGGCTAGAGACAGCAGTCACCCCCAGCGGGGAAAGACTTCCACGCAGCCCCTCGGCGCCAGGGCTGGGAGGGCTCTGAGGGTGACACCGCTAGGCACTGAGGGTGGGGCAGGCCTGCGGTGCGCCTGTCCTGATACAGAGACCCGCTCGTGTCTGTCCATATTGCCACAGCCCCTAGAGAAGGGGTGGCCAGGCTCAAGCGCCCCTGCACATTCCTGAACGATATTCCCGAGCGCTAATAAAAGGTGCGCTTCCCGTCTCCTCTGCACTCCCAGTAAGCAGCTTGACTTCCCTGTGGTCTAGGCCTAATCGAGTTCCAGGCCCAAATCCCCATTTACTCCCTTTTTCCGTGTAGTCATTTGTTTGAATAATACAGTGTCCTATAATCGTAAGTCTTGTGATTTGTATAACTGTTTTCTTTGAGTTGGAGTCTCTCTGTCACCCAGGCTGGAGTGCCGTGGCACCGTCACGGCCACCCCAGCGGAGACTTGCGGGGCTCCCGCAATCCTTCTGCCTCAGCCTTCCAAGTAGCACTACCAGGCCCTGCTAATTTTTGATTTATTGTAGAGAGGAGGGCTCGCCAAGTTGCCCAGGCGGGTCTCGAACCCGCGGGCTCAGGCAATCCACTCACCTCAGCCTCCCAAAATGCTGGGATTACAGGCTGAGCCACCAAGCCTGGCTTTGTATAACTTTTGTGTCAATTTTTGTTTTTGCTGTTTGTTTTTTGAGTTGGAGTCTCATTCTGTCCCCCAGGCTGGAGTGCAGTGACACGCTCGTGGCCACCCCAATGTCAACCTGCTAGGCTCCTGCGATCCTTCCAAGTAGCCGGAACTACGGGCACGTGCTACCATGCCCAGCTAATTTTTTATTTATTGTAGAGATGAGGTCCTACCAAGTTGACTGGGCGGGTCTCGAACCCGCGAGTTTCAGGCAATCCACTTGCCTTGGCCTTCCAAAGTGCTGGGATTACAGACTGAGCCACAGAGCTAGGCCAATTTTTTTTTTAAGTGAGAAAGCATGATTTATTGAGAGAACAGAAAAGATCCCACAGTGGGAAGGGACCTGAGGTGGTTGCTCTGTATCCATTTTTTTTTTTTGAGTTGGAGTCTCACTCTGTCGCCCAGACTGGAGTGCAGTGGCCACTCCCGGCCACTGCAGCCTCGACCTGCTGGGCTCCGGCGATCCCTCCGCCTCAGCCTTCCAAGTAACTGGAATTACAGGG
>NW_007251229.1:1734-2792 GCF_000164805.1 Carlito syrichta
TCGCTGCCCAGGCGGGTCTCGAACCCGCAGGCTCAGGCCATCCACTCACCTCAGCCGCCCAGAGGCGCAGGATTACAGGCTGAGCCACCGAGCCCGGCTGCTCTGTATCAATTTGATCATCAGTTTTGTGATTTGTATAACTTTTGCATAATGCATGATGTCTTAGGCCTTGTAAACTGCCTTTACTCTATGGCAAGCTTGATTGCGCTTTTACTGGGCCTACTGATAAAAGCTATGAGATACCTCTGATACCTGGCACCAGGAAGTCTGGACCAAAAAGTGTCACTGTCAATCAATGTGGCTGAAACTCAAGTTCTATACAATGCTCTGCGGGTTAGGTGGCTAACGTATGGGCACTGACAACTCTGGACTCTGAAAGTGAGCTGTAAAAGCCTAGAGGGTGAGCAGAACCATTTTAGAAAGACCTCGAGTCTGGTTCTGCTCCCTGGCTTCAAAATCAGAAATAAACTTCTTTCTGCCAGTTCGCAGCCCCTTGATTTACTGGTCTCAAGAGGAGTAGCCAAGCATTACGTGGACCCTAACAGTCCCCTGGCCACACAGCGTCCATGGCCAGCTCTTCCCAGGGCTGGGCCAGGGGATTGAAGCGCCTTCCTGAGCGCTGTGAGCCTCTGGCAGGCCATCAAGCCTGAGTGGGGTCATGAGCAGCCTGGCAGGTCGCGTGAAGTCTGGCAGGGCCAGGGCCGGTGGCCCTGTCTGACGTGGGGACATCCTGTAGGCCTGAGCCCTGCACTCGCAGGGTCTGAGGCTGACGCTCGCTGGTCTGTGTCAGGCTGGCTGGAACTGCGGGCCGGCAGGCTGGCGCCTGGAGGGTTGGAGGACCGTGAGGGGAAGAAGCCCACCTGCGCGGGCATGCTCTGCGGGTGGAAGCGAGTCGCAGGGGCTGCCACGCAGCTGGCGTGGATGGAGGTTACATGGTGTCGGAGCAGGCCCACTACAGTCGCAAGGGTCTTCATATTTTATTTTTTTTATTTTTTATTTTTTGAGCTGCAGTCTCACTCTGTCACCCAGACTGGAGTGCAGTGGCCACTCCCGGCCAC
>NW_007251229.1:3110-4486 GCF_000164805.1 Carlito syrichta
TGTAGTTCCAGCTACTTGGAAGGCTGAGGCGGAAGGATCGCTGGAGCCCAGCAGGTCGAAATTGTGGTGGCCATGAACGTGCCACTGCACTCCATCCAGCCTAGGTGGCAGAAAGAGATTCAGACTAAAAAAAAAAAGTTCTGTCATTTATATCTCACTCTTCCTCCCCCCACCCCGAGTCTACCCATTTCTCTATCTATCTGTTCATTACCCGCCCATCTTTTTTGCAATGCACTTCAAAGTGAGTTAAAAAAGCACCAGTGTCTATACTGCATTGGCCCTATCATCACCTCGCATAGCATTAGTCCAGGGCCTTTTTTTTTCTGAGTCGGAGTCTCACTGTGTCACCCAGGCTGAAGGGCAGTGGCACACACCCAGCCACCGCAGCCTCAACCTACTGGACTCAGGCGATCCTTTCGCCTCAGCCTTCCAAGTAGCCAGAACTACAGGCACACGCTCCCACGACCGGCTAATTTTTGATTTATTGTAGAGACGAGGTCTTGTCAAGTTGCCCGGGCGGGTCTCGAACCCGCAGGCTCAGGCAATTTACTCACCTTGGACTCCAAAGTGCTGGGATTACAGGCTGAGCCACCGAGCCTGGCCAGTCCAGGGCCCTTGAAGTACCTCAGGGTAGGTGCAAACACGATGAACTGCACGGGTGCTAAGCCCACTCTCTGAGGGACTGGGTACGCATGGGTGCCTGTGGGGCTCAACGCCCATGGACACATGGAACACGAAGGAATTCCCAGTTGATGGTGGCAGAGAAGGGCACAGCACTGGACAAAACGGGTCCTGGGTGAGCTTGTCAAGTCTGACGGGTGAGCCTGGGGTCCCCATCACTGGTTAGGAAGGAGTCTGTTTTCTTTTTCATCTAATTCGTTTGTTTATTTTAAGTTGGGGTCTCACTTTGTTGCCCAGGCTGGAGTGCAGTGGCACAATCACAGCTCACCGCAGCCCTGAGGGGATCCTGCAACCTCAGCCTCTCAAGTAGCTGGGACTACCGGCATGTGCCACCACGCCCCGCTAATTTTAAAATTTTTTTTGTAGAGATGAGATCTCATTATGCTGTCCAAGCTGGCCTAGAACTCTGGGGCTTAAGTGATGAGTGTCACGTGTTCTTGATAAACCCTGGCTGCCTCTCCTCTGCTGGACACATATTTTGGGAATACTCTCATTTGCTCTGTGGGTGTCCTGGTTACATGCTGAATGGTGCCTTTTTGTTTTTTGAGTCAAAGTCTCTAGCCAGGTTTGGTGGCTCAGCCTGTAATCCCGCGCCTTTGGGAGGCTGAGGTGAGTGGATCGCCCGAGCCCGCGGGTTCAAGACCCGCCTGGGCAGCGAGACCTCATCTCTACAATAAATCAAAAAATCTGCCGGG
>NW_007251229.1:5353-8301 GCF_000164805.1 Carlito syrichta
CAGGTCTCGAACCTGCGGGCTCAGGCAATCCACTCACCTCAGCCTCCCAAAGTGCTGGGATTACAGGCTGAGCCACTGAGCCCGGCTTCATTTTACTTTTTACATAGACGTCTAGTATCTTCCTTGAGTTAGTTTTCGTGTATGGCCTAAGACGAGGTCCCCTCCATGTGGACATCCTGATTTCAGGACTTTGTCTTGCCACTGGATTGCTTTGATGCCTGTGTTGAGAAACAGGTAACTGCATGAGTGTCTGTTCCGGGCAGGACGTCCGTGTTTTTCGGACTCTTCTCAGGTGACTGACTGCAGTCCTAGGGTGCAGGCCCTCAGGGTCCTGAAGGTTTGCTTTAAGGTAGCCGGTGATTTAGGAGGTTTGAGGAACAGGACCCTGGCTGGGGTACATCATGTGTTTTAGATTCTGGCATGGAGTGAACTGTGTGTAAACCTTGCAGAGTTCAGGTGGGCAGTGCCACTGTGTCCTGGCAGGGAGCAGAGAAAGTCCTCGAGACTGATACGTTCCACCAGGCACAGGGAAAGGGCTGACACAGGGATAAGGTGTGACATCTGAAGAGGGTGCCCAAGCCTGTTTGACAGCCTTGGAAAAAAAAGAGGACAGGAGAGGGTGTGGTAGCCTTTGGGACCATTGCTGTCCACCCTCAGCCCGAGAGACAGTAAGACATGAGAGGGAGAGAGATGAGAGAGACAAAACGAGACAGAGAGGAACACAGGAGAAAGACTAAAGAAAGACCAAGAGGGGAAAATAAGAGAGAGAAACACAGGAGAAAGATGAGAGAGAGAGAGAGAGAGAAAGACTGCGACCTGGGGACCATCCCCAGGCCACCTAGAGATCCCTTGGCCAAGTTCAGGATTGTGGTGCTGCAATGGCCCGTGAGTGGCGCCCTGTTCTGTCCCAACACCTATGTGCAGCTCCCTCCTGCCAGGACGTCTCTGGCCGTTCCCGAGCCTCAGCTCTGCGTGGGCTCGGGCCTCCACCAGGTGATGGCCTCCCAAGACTGTCTACACCAACAGTGGCAAGGTTGGCCTGCCCACAGAGCCTTGGCCACATGCTCTGGCTCCCTGCCGGCCTCTGACCTCGCTGCCAGGAAGTCTGCTCAACAGCCTTGGCCACACAGCTTATAAATGTGGAAGGCAAACCCTTTGCAGACTGCAGGGAGGCCTGGGTGAGGTCCCCAAGTCGATGGACGACAGGGCCTCCCCTCTTCAAAAGACACTGAGATCACCAGTGATTCTGTCTTGTGGGGTGACTGGCGGCAGCATCCCAGATTTCCAGATGTGGAGTCACAGGGAAGGAAGTCACTCAGGCTGGAACTTCGTGAGACAGGCTTGAGGAGGCAGCCTTGGGGGTGAATGGTTAGGTTGGCTTTGGGAGGCCAAGGGTAAATTAGAAACAAGGCCTGTGGCTGGAAGCAGTGGCTCATGCCTGTTATTCCAGTACTTTGGGAGATGGAAGTGAAAGTAATGCCTGAGCCCAGGTGTTCAAGACCAGCCTAGGCAACTTGGCAAGACCTCATCTCTACAATAAATCAAAGTATCTGCTGGGCATTGTGGTGCACGCCTATAGTTCCAGCGATTCGGAAGGCTAAGGCGGAAGGATTGCCTGAGCCCAGCAGGTCGAGGCTTTGGTGGCTGTTGGCCTGCCACTGCATTCCAGCCTGGGCGGCAGAGTGAGACTCTGACACGAAAAGAAAAGAAAAGAAAAGAGAGGAAATAACGCACGTTATTCCCCAAGGAAGCACCCAATGACACTGGCGCCAGCGGACTCTCATCTCTTCCTGAAGTCCCTGGGTTTGACCAAGTACAGAAGGGGGGGCACCAAGATTTTTTTTTTGAGTTGGAGTCTCACTCCACCGCCTAGGCTGGAGTGCAGTGGCATGCTCAGCCTTCCAAGTAGCTGTAACTACAGGTATGCGCTGCTGTGCCCAGCTAATTTTTTTTCTTTTTTATTGTAGAAATGAGATCTTTCCAAGTTGCCCAAGCTGGTGTTGAACCCGCAGTCTCAGGCAATCCACTCACCTCAGCCTCCCAAAGTGCTGAGATTAGTCTGCGACACCGAGCCCTGCCAACCCAGATATTTTGAGCCCCAAGACATCCTAGATTCTAAACTTTCCTGGGGGAGGATGTCCTCTGGAGATGGCACCTCTGGTGTTGGTCTGGCAGTGCTGGAGTGAGGCTCAACCTGTGGGAAGGGACGCCGTACAGAAGGCTGGGTTTCCAGCAGCCCCGGGGAGGAGAGTGGGTGGCAAGTTGGCAGCTGCCATGAGCTCCAGCCACTGAAGGCTCGTCCTGACACCCGCTTTGAGCATCCAGACCCAGAGCGATCTTCACACCACATTCCAAATCAGCTTCCAAAAACACTCTTCCATGACACAGTTTGAAAACCCTTCTAATCAAAATGTGCTCTGAGAGTTCATAGGACAAAGACACGTCAGACGTCTCTAATAGGGGGACTGGGGGCTGGCACTGGTCACCTGTGTCCTGCAGCCTCTCTGAGGAGAGGGCTCAAGGAGGTGGCAGAGTTGGTCTGAGAGATTCCTCTCATTCACTTGTGGCTGCTGCTGTAGCCAGGGGACACAGGAATGTAAGCAGGCCAAGTATGCCTGCGAGACAGCCTTCTGTACCCCCTCTGTGGCCTGGATCTGGTTTTCTGAACAGGACAGAAGCTGGAGACGGAGTCAATCGGGGGCAGGCCTGTGTAGGGACCACTTTCAGACTGCAAGAACTCTGACCGAGGGCAGAGCCCATGAGATCCATTCTGGCCAGGCCCATCCTTGAGGGCAATCTATCATGTGAGTGAGGGCGTGGGCTCCCAGGACAGGGCAAGGCAGAATCAGCATGTGTTAGTGTCAATATATATTAGTCAGGGTTCTGCAGAGAGACAGACCAGTAGGTGACGTGACGGATGGGTGGGTGGGTGGATAGACGGATGGGTG
>NW_007251229.1:8506-10406 GCF_000164805.1 Carlito syrichta
TGGGTGGGTGGGAGGGTAAGATGGACGGACGAGTGGACAGGTAGAGGTGCAGTTGGAAAGATGGATAGATAGGATGGGCGTGGTGGTTCACATCTGTAATCCCAGCACTTTGGGAGGCAGAGACGAGAGGACTGCCTAAGACCACAGGTTTGAGACCAGCCTGGACAACATGGTGAGACCGCATCTCTACAGTAAATTTGAAACATTAACCGGGCATGGTGGAACACATCTATAGTTCCAGCTACTTGGAAGACTAAGGCAGAAAGATCGCCTGAGCCCAGCAGATCGAGGCTGCGGTGGCTGTGAGCATGCCCCTGCACTCTAGCCTGGGTGACAGTGAGACTGACCTGAAAAAAACAGAAACAAAGAAAGATGGACAGATAGATGATAAACAGAACAAATGGATGGACAGATGGGTAGAAAGGCAGGCAGAGACATGAGAGAGGGTTGGCTAGGGGGTTGGTGCCCATGACCACAGACACTCTGATGTCCCGTGACAGGACGGGCCACCTGGGCACTGGAGACCCTGGAGTGCTGGTCAGGCAGCTCAGGCCTACTCAGGAGGCCTCAGAACCAGGGATACTGGTAGTGTGACTCTCAGTGGGAGACAAAAGTGGGAGTTGTCTAAGGACAGTGAGGAGCACGTTCCAGCCCCAGCAGACAGGGCCACACCTTCGCCTTCTCCTGGTTTTGTTTTTGGCCCAGCAGGTTGGGTGGTGTCGCCCACGTGGAGGAGGGGCCTTCTCCCCCTGGTCCACTCAGACCCACAGGCTCCTCTCCTCCAGAAACACCCACACAGACACACCCAAAGCAACGCTCCCACAGGGTTCTAGGTGTTCCTTGATCCAGGCAAGGTAACACCTAAAATTAACCACCACACAGTCCATGGAGATGCCATCCAGCCAAGGTGTGAGACAAACAACCTATTTTTTAAAAAATTTTGAGTTGGAGTTTCAATCTGCTGCCCAGGCTGGAGTGCAGTGGCATACTTACAGCCGCTGCAGCCACAACCTGCTGGGCTTGGGTGATTCTTCCGCCTCAGCTTTCCAAGTAGCTGGAAGTACAGGTGCACGCCACCACGCCTGACTTATTTTTTGATTTATTGTAGAGGCAAGGACTCACCAAGTTGCCCAGGCTGGTCTCGAACCCTTAAGCTCAGGCAATCCTTTTGCCTCTGCCTCCCAAAGTGCTGGGATTACAGGATGAGCTACGGCGCCCAGCCCCAGCCTCTTATTTTAGGAAAAGAGCACTTCTATACACCTTCAGCATCTGATGACTAATGCAAATATCTGTTTTCCCTTCCCCTCCAAAAAGTCATTCATCTTATGATCAAGCTAAAATATCTTCACTTTTGGGCAATGCAAATAAATGTTTAATAAAATTCCAGATTTCCTAAGATATTGGATTTATAGCTGCCTGGCTGAAAACGTGGCATTTGCGAGGGCGAGAAGAGAGAGAAATGGCTGAAATTGGCTGGACGTGGTGGCTCACACCTGTAATCCCAGAACTCTGGGAGGCGAGGCAGGAGAACTGCCTGAGCCCAGGGGTTTGAGACCAGTCTGGGCAGCTTGTGAGACATTACCACGATACATAAAAAAGTTAGCCAGGTGTCGTGGTGCACGTCTGTAGTCCCAGCCACTTGGAAGGCTGCAGCAGATGGATCGCCTGAGCAGGCTGAGGCTGCAGTGGCCGTGTGTGCCATTGCCCTCTAGCCTGGGGACAGAGTGAGACTCTGACTCAAAAAAAAAGAAAGAAAGGCCAGGCTCTGTGTAATCCCAGCACTTTGGGAGGCCGAGGCAAGAGGATTGCCTGAGGCAAGAGGATTGCCTGAGACTGAGGCTTCGAGACCCGCCTGGGCAACTTGGCGAGGCCTCATCTCTACAATAAATCAAAAAATCAG
>NW_007251230.1:0-710 GCF_000164805.1 Carlito syrichta
CATTGGATGTTCAAGGTCCACTATATGAGTGAGAACATGTGATACTCAGATCTTTGTTTCTGTGAACGATCACTCAGTATTATAGACTCTAGTTCCATCCAGGTTGCTGCAAAATTCATGATTTTGTTCTTTTTTATGGCTGCATAGTATTCCATCGTGTATATGTACCACATTTTTTTAATCCAGTCCTCTTTTGATGGACAGCATGGTTGCTTCCAGGTTCTTGCTATTGTGAACAATGCTGTGATAAACATATGTGTGCAGGTATCTTTTCTATAGAGTGATTTGAGTTCTTCAGGGTATATTCCCAGTAGGGGGATTGCGGGGTCATATGGTAGGTCAATATTTAGAGCTTTTAGGAATCGCCATACTGTTTTCCACAGAGGTTGCACTAGTTTGCACTCCCACCAACAGTGTAGAAGTGTTCCCTTTTTGCCACACCCTCTCCAGCAACTGTTATTTTTTGAGTTATTGATCATTGCCATTCTGACTGGAGTTAGGTGGTATCTCAGTGTGGTTTTGATTTGCATGTTCCTGATGATTAGTGAGGTTGAACATTTTTTCATGTGTCTGTTGGCTGCCTGGATGTCTTCCTTTGAGAAGTGTCTGTTCATATCTTTTGCCCATTTTATAATGGAATTGTTTGTTTTCTTCTTTTCAGCACGTTTGAGTTCCTTGTAGATCCAAGATGTTAAGCCTTTGTCAGACCT
>NW_007251230.1:2078-3173 GCF_000164805.1 Carlito syrichta
CATTTATTTTATATCCTGAGACTTTGCCAAAGTCCTTTATCAGTGTAAGGAGGTTTTTGAGAGATTCTCCTGGGTTTTCAAAGTACACAGTCATGTCATCTGCAAAGAGAGATAGTTTAACTTCCTCTTTTCCTATTTGAATACCCTTGATTGCCTTCTCTTCTCTGATTGCTCTAGCCAGGACTTTCAATACTATTTTGAACAGGTGGGGTGAGAGTGGGCATCCTTGTCTTGTTCCAGTTTTCAGGGGAAATGGTTCCAGTTTTTGTCCGTTTAGGAGTAATGCTGGCTGTGGGTTTCCCGTAGATGGCTTTTACTATTTTGAGGTATGTTCCCTGTATGCCTAGATGTTCGAGGGTTTTATCAAGAAGGGGTGCTGGATTTTATCAAAAGTTTTTCTGCATCTAATGATGTAATTATGTGGTTTTTGTTTTGACATCTGTTGATGTATTTAATTACATTTACGGTTTTACGAATGCTGAACCAGCCTTGCATCCCAGGGATGAAGCCTACTTGGTCATGGTGGATGATTTTTGAGATGTGTTGTTGAATTCAGTTCACTAGGATCTTGTTGAGAATTTTAGCATTTATGTTCATCAAAGATATTGGCCTGTAGTTCTCTTTCTTTGTTGGATCTTTACCTGGCTTGGGTATCAATGTGATGTTAGCTTTGTAAAATGATTTGGGGAGAGTTCCATCTTTCTCAATAGCCTGGAATACCTTCAGTAGGATTGGTATAAGCTCCTTCTTAAATGTCTTGTAGAATTCTGCTGGAAAGCCATCTGGTCCAGGGCTTTTTTTGGTAGGTAGTTTTCTTATTACATAATAAGTTTCCTTGATTGTTATTGGTCTATTTAAGGTCTCAGTTTCTTCTTGTTTCAACCTAGGCAGGTTGTGTGATGACAGAAAGACCACCATTTCCGAAAGGTTTCCAAGTTTGTTTCCATACAAGTGTACATAGTAGTTTCTAATGATCTTTCGTATTTCTTCAGGATCAGATGTGATTTCATATTTTGTGTTTCTGATTGTATTTATTTGGGCTTTTTCTCTCTTTTTCTTGGTCAGTCTAGCTAGGGGACCATTGATCTTGTTTAT
>NW_007251230.1:3832-5429 GCF_000164805.1 Carlito syrichta
AGGTGCATGGTAAAATTTCAGTCCTTTTAAATTTGCTTATGCTTGTTTTATGGCCAAGTACGTGGTCCATCTTAGAGTACGTTCCATGCGGTGATGAGTAGAATGTGTATTCTGTGGTCTTTGGATGGGCGGTTCTGTAGGTATCAATTAAGTCCATTTGATCAAGAGTCACACTGAGGTTTCGGATCTCATTGCTGATTTTTTGTTCTGATGATCTGTCTACAGTTGTGAGTGGAGTATTAAAGTCCCCAGTTATGATGGTATTGGAGTCAATATCTTTTTTTAGTTTACCTAGGAGCTGTTTTATGAAAGTTGGTGCTCCTATGTTCAGTGCATATATGTTTAGGATGGATATTTCTTGTGGATAGATTGAATCTTTTATCATTATGTAGTGGCCTTCTGTATCTTTTTTAATTTTTGATAACTTAAAGGGTATTTTGTCTGAGATCAAGATTGCGACTTCTCCTTTCTTTTGTGTTACACTCGCCTGAAAATTTGTTTCCCATCCTCCTACTTTGAGTCTGTGAGTGTCCTTTCTAGTGAGGTGAGTCTCTTGAAGGCAGTAGATTATTGCCTGGTGATATTTTATCCATTTTGCCATTCTATGTCTTTTCAGTGGTGCATTTAGTCTGTTCACATTCAAACTAATTATTGAAATGTGAGAGTTGATCCCTATCATAATGTTCTTACAGAGTTGTTGTTCTTCCTGTTTGTTGTCTTTCTTTTGGTTTTAGAGTTGGATCATGTGTGTTTTTAATCTTTTGCCTGTACTCTTGTGAAGAACGTTGTTGTTCTTTTTTCCTTTTCTTCTGTGTTCAGTACTTACTTAAGTGTTTCTTGTAGAGGTGGTCTGGTGGCAGCGTAGGTTCTTAGGGATTGGATATCTGGGAAAGATTTCAATTCTCCCTCCCTGATGAAGCTTAGCTTGGCTGGGTAGGTTATTCTCAGTTGAAATTATTTATCTTTTAGAACTTTGAAGATAGGGCTCCAAGCTCTCCTAGCCTGGAGGGTTTCTGTAGATAAATATGCTGCTATTCTAATTGGTCTTCCCTGGTAGGTAGTCTGGCCTTTTTCTCTTGCTGCCTTTAGGATTTTTTCTTTTATAGCTACTTTGTTTAGGCGAATTATTATGTGTCTGGGAGTTGGTCTTCTCATTTGTTGTCTTGCAGGGGTTCTCTGAATCTCTTGTGTTTGAATTTTTTCATCCTTGATGAGATGAGGGAAGTTTTCTTGAATGATTTCATGAAATGTTTGTTCCAGTATGGCCTCTGTTTCTCTCTCTGCCTCAGGAAGGCCAATTACTCTTAGGTTCGGTCTCTTGAAGTGATCATTCATCTCTTGAAGGTTTTGTTCTGTCTTTTTGAGCTTCTTTTTTATGCTTTTGACAGTTTGGGTTAGTTCGGTGTTTTGGTCTTTGAGCTCTGATATTCTTTCTTCTGCTTGGCTAATTCTGCTTTCCATACTTATTAGTTTGTTATTTATTTCCATCACCGTATTCTTTACTGCTATTATTTCTGACATCAGCTCCTTCCTATTTTCCTCTTGTCTCTCCTCAATTTTTTTAATTCTCTCTATTAATGTCTTGATGTCTGGGTTT
>NW_007251230.1:5752-15752 GCF_000164805.1 Carlito syrichta
CAGGTCCTGGTATTCACCGACAGGTGTATGGATAATCTGAAACCCACTTCCCACTGCCTTGGAATCTGTCTGTGCAGTGGGACTGTAGGTTTACTCCCTAAAATAAAATGAGGTTAGCATAGGGAAGTGAATGGAGCAGACAGTGGGGGGAAGAGGGGGTGGAGAGAGAGAGAAGTAAGGGGGGAAACAGACGAGTGTACCAACAAATGGAGAGAGAGACCTATACTGAAACAGATATATTCACTAGACCATGGCTACAGACTAACCAACTCCCATACAAAAAAAATTAAAACATACAATGATGCTAACATACAAGCTAACCAACCACCTTATTGGTGTGCTGTTCCTCTATGCAAAGATATGGTTTACAGAGAGGAGAAAAGAGAAGAAAAGGAAGATAAAAAAAAAGGAACAAAATAGTAGGAATAGAATTAAGTCATTAAACTAACAGAACAAATTGAGCACACTCTGAGACTTTTCGTTTAAGTCCAATGTCCTTTCAGCTCTGATTTTTAGCTGTCTTCTCAAGCTGGTAAATTAGTTCACAGTTAGGGTCAGTCGCCCCTGGCCTGCTGTGAAGGACAGTTCAGATCACCCTCAGTTCACCACTCAAATCTGACCTGTGTCTGGTTTTCAAGCTTGTTTTTCCCGTTTCGGTGTTGTTACCTTGAATCGCCAGCAGGTGGTGCTATCTCAGCTGCTCGTCCCACAGGGGTGGAGCCGGACAGGAGTCAGGCAGTGGCGGGAGATGGGAGCCTGCCTCTGGGCACACGGGAGAAGACCCACGGCCGGAAGGACATCACAGTGGCAGCAGAGGTGGCAGCGATCCCAGCAGATCTTGCCTGCAAGGGCTTCAAGGACTGAAGTCGTGGATCGCCTTAGGCACGGGTGGCGCCATGTGCTATGGCTGCCACGGAGACCAGCGACGCTGGTGGCTGCTGTGTCTGCAGCTGCAGTGGTTGTCCAGACCGGTGCGATGCCCCAGCGGTGGCGACGGCCGAGCTCTGTCTGAAGAACAGGCTGCCAACGTTGGGATCCGCAGCCCCTGGGGAGAGAGCCAGAGACCCTCTGTGTTCTCCTTTGCAGAGGGTTTCATAGACCAGGCTGCCCCATCACCATCTTGCTGGAAGTCCTTCCTCAAATCTTTATACCATAAATTTTAGAAGCAGTTCATTGATTTCTACAAAAGGGAAAAAAAGACTGCTGGAATTTTCTTCAAGATTATGTTGACTCTATAAATCAGTTTGGGGAGAATTAACATTTTAACAATGAAGATGATCCATAAAAACTTGGTGTATCTCTCCATTTTTTCAGACATTGAATTTCTCTGAACTGTATTTTGACTTTTCAGTGTCTGGTTCTTACACAAATTTTGTTAAATTTAGCTCTATTTCCAATCTTTTAGTGCTATTGTAAATAATATTGGATTTTAAAATTTTAAGTCCCAGTTTTTATCTACTAATATGTAAAAATACAATTGATTTGTGTATATCGACCTTGTATCCTGAGGCCTTGCTTTATCCATTAGTTCTAGTAACTTTTGTCTTGATTTCCTTAGGATTTTCTATACAGACAATTGTGTCACCTGCATAAAAAAACAGATAGCTTGTGCACACATGCTCTTTCTCTTGCTCGCTTGCTCTCTCTTTATATATATATATATCTCTGTCTCCCTCTCTCTCTCTACCCCTTCCTCTCTCCAACCCCCTTCCCTCTTCCTCCCTCCTCCTTTGTTTCATTCTTTCTACTTGTTATTTCTTTTTGTCTTATGCTGGCTAGAACCTCCAGTATCCAGTGCTGAATAGAAGTGGACATCCTTGCTTTGCATCCAATCTGAGGGGACAGTATTTAATTATTTACCATTAAAAAGGATGCTTGCTGTAGTTTTTCATAGATGTCCTTTATCAGATTGAGGAAGTCCTCTTATAGTCCCAGTTTGCTGAGAAGTCTTGTCAAGAATTTGCTGAACTTTGACAAATGCTTTATCTGCATCTATTGAGAAAATCATATGGTTTTTCTATTTAATGTTTCTATGGCAATTCATTGACTGATTTTTAAATATTAAACTACTCTGCATTCCTAGGATGAAACATTCCTTAGTAATGATGTGTTATCCATTTTATATATTATTGAATTTGATTTGCTAGTATATGGTCACAGCTTTGGCATTGTTTATGATAGATGGTAGCCTGTAGTCTTTTCTACCAATGTCTTTATGTGGTTTTGGTTTCAGGGTAGTATTAGCCTCATAAAAGGAGTTGAGAAGTTCTGTCCTCTTCTATTTTCTGGAAAAGTTTGTTTCATGTTGGTATTATTTCTTCCTTAAGTGTTTGGTAGAATTCTCCAAGATTTTGCCTCTATGTAAGTGAGTAAAAGCTATGAGTAAAAGCTTTTAAACAGATACAGGACTATTGAGATATTGAGATTATCTATTTCTTCTTGGGTGAGCTTTGATACTTTCTGCCTTTCAAGAAATTTTTCAGTTTTATCTTTGTAGACTTCATTGGTATAAAATGGTTCATTATATTCCTTTATTATCCTTTTAATGTTTGGTAATATACATAGTGATGTCCATTTCTTGATTTCTAATACTGATGACTCATGTTTTCTCTCTTGTTTATCTATAAAAGTAGAGAGAGCAGTACAGTGATTCCCAGATCCCCGTCACCCAGATTCAACAATGAGCAAGACTTTGCCATACATGTGTCATCAGTTTCCTTTTTTTCTTTGACTTACTGATGTATTTTAAAGTCATTAAGATATTTCTTGAGCTCTAGGTACTTACACATGCATCTCCAAAAAATATGTATATTTTCTTATTGCACTATAATTAATTACATCCCCCCACAAAAAAATTAACTATGTTTCTGTGGCATCATCTTTTATTTATAAACCTGTAAAATTTTCCTGATGTCTCAAAAATGTCATTTGACAGTTGGTGTGTTCAAATCAGAATCCAAGCAAGGTCTGTAATTACCCAGGGCTGTTATGTGTCTGAAGCCTTTAATCTGGAGCAAGCCACCCTTTCTTTTCTTTTTTTAATGGAGAAAACTGTCATTTCTCCCCTAAAATGTCCCACATCATAGATTTATCTGTTTGCTTCCAGTTGGTATCATTTAACTCTTCTGATAGGAGAGTCTTCAGAGAGTGACTAAATTATGACTTGGAGCCTTCTGTCCTCTGAGTAAGCCACCCTGGCTCTCATCCCCTGGGAAGCTTGAAGGAGCCCCAGATATCCATTTCAAGGCCTGGGAAATATCTGGCTTCTCTGTCCAGCTCAAGTCAGGCCACATCCATGAATCCTTTGGTCTCCATCACCTCTAAATTCCACTTAGTTATGTGGAGCACCTACTTGTATATCTTTGGTTCACTGTGGCTTCCTGTGTGTGATTCTTGTCTGCTCTGTGACTATGTTTTTAAGACCCACAGTACCTTTCCTGAAAGTTTACCATCAGAAGAGTGTGGAATTCCTGTGGCTGGTGAAGTTTCCCTTATGTGGACACCCTGCGTGGCTAGCCCTGGTGCAGAGACTTCTTCGCACCCTCTTCCTCTCACCCCTCCTCCCAGGGACACCTACTGCCCTGATGTCCAGCAGCAGAGATTAGTTGTGGCCATTTGTGATTTACCTTTGGACAAAAACATCACATGGTATGTGCGGTTCTATGACTTCCTCATGTGGCGCTGCTCGTGGCGAGATTCCTTGTGTTGTTGCATTTATTCACTCTCATTGCTGTAGAGTGTTGTAGAGTGTGCCACAGTTAGCTAAACTCTTTGACTATTGTTGGACATTTGGGTAGTGTCTAGTTTGGGGCTACTACAAATGGTGCTGACTAGAATATTCTTAGCCATGCCTTTCTGGTGAACCTGTGTTTGCATTTCCACTGTTTATCTGCCTTGGGTGAAACTGCTGTTCCTCACGTATAGACAGGTTCAGCTTCTCTGGACCTGCCAAACAGCCTTCTGCTGGGGTTCCCTGGCTGACTTTTAAAACATCCAGATCTTACCATGTCACCGTCATGCTTCACACCCTTGAATGACCCCCGCCCAGCTGAAATCTGACTCCCCAAGGTGTCTCGTAAGGCCCTTGGTGGCCTCACCTCTGCCCACTGGCGTCTCCCTGACAGACCGCCGTGTCCTCTGCTCAGATCCCCCCCCGGCCTGCCTGCATCTGTGTGTCCTCTGAGATTCTACCGCTTGCTCAGGCTGTCCTCTCCTGCAGGACCTTCCACACCCTGGTTCCCAATACATGACTCTCATTGTCCCCATGACAGTGTGTCTTATGGTCCCCTTTCAGTGTATCGGTACCCCATCATGCTGTGGCTTTCTGGGACTGCTGTCTTCAGATGCCTGGCCTGTAGAAGATACTCCGTGCGTTTCGAGTGAGTGAATTGAGTGAATGCCCTCTGGCTGGCCTGGGAGCACTGAGCGCTGGGCAGAGGATCTTGGCAGAAACTTGACCACTGGGGGACCACTCCTTGCCTTAGACAAACTGTAAGCCTAGCTTTGGCTTTTAAAGTTGAAAGAAGGGGGCAAAGCACAGCCCCTCGCATGGGAGTGACAGGCAGAATGGATAACAGGGTTCATTACTTGGTCACCGTTTCTTACATTTCGGAATGCTAGCGTCTGCTGTGAGAACCACCTAGGGCTTCAGTATTTTCTTCAGCCGAGACCCTCCTGCGTTTTTCTCCTAGTTGACCAGAATGTGTGTTGGAGAAAGGCGCATGGATTTTGGATCAAGTCCTGACTTAAATCTAGGCCATTCCATGTCATAGCTTTGCTGCTCTAGTTAAATAACTTTTCCAAGCCTCAGTTTCCCATGTGGAATGGGACAGTAACAGCTGCCTCGCAAGGCAGCTAGAGGATCGCGAGATCAGATCCTCTTCTGGAGATCCACTGACTGCCCCTTACAACCGTGGGACAGTTTGCACTCTGGGCTGCGCAGGTTTCCACCAGGCGCTCTGTGTCCTCCTGAGAGAGCCAGGCTGGGCTGCCCTTGGAGCTCACCTCACATCTGGAGGAGAGGGGCGTGGCGGCCGCAGAGACTGCAGGACCTGGTGGGAGGGCATCCGCAGGCCTTCATGGGTGCCAGCGCCTGTGGGGAGGTGCAGCCCACCTGGACCGCACCGGCTTTGCCCCTGTGGGCGACCAGGACCCCCTCCCTGAAGAATAGCCTTTACTCTAAGAGGGAGGAGGGAAGGGAGAGAAATGTCTTACAACTTGCAAGTAAGTGAAATCATCAATATCTTACAACAGTGTCAAGCTTGCATGAATTTTAAAGGACAACCTGAACTTCTGAGGGATGGATCAGCTCAATTTTTGTCCTATCCCCTCCACCCCCCTGCTCCCCGGCACATACACACCAGGCACACCCTGGACAGCCTGGACGGTGGAACCAGTGGGCCCTGGATTTCAGGGGACCCATTCAAAGGACCAGTAAAGAATTGAATATTTTTGAAGCACTTCAACTAGGACTTTAACCTCTAGATATTCTGTGGTTTGTGAGGCATGCCCCCCCAAGGGAAATCACTTTTTCCTTCTTTCCAGAGGATCCAAGGTGAAGTCTGTGAGTACCAGCTCCAGCGGGGGAAGGGACCAGGCTGCAGAAAGAGGTTTACTTGGCTGGGACAGCTGAGGACAGAGAGGGGAGTCCTTGGTTTCGTTCTTCCTGTTTATATATACATCATGGGTTATTTTTGTTTGTTTAATTGAGACAGCAGTTTGGGGTGAGGGAAATGACAGAGCTCCTGCAGCCACCCCCCAAAAGGTGAATGCCTACTAACATGTTTGAGCTGTTCAATTAAGAAAATGGCTGAATAAACACGATTTTAACTCCAGTGGGTTCTCCTCTGTATCGGGACTGAAAGAATACTGTAAACTTAAAAAAAAACAACTCCATAATGAAAACCAAAGCTACTGTTCTGTTGGTTTTGAAACAGGTTGGTTTGAGAAAGTGCTCAGACAGAAGGTCGCTGCGTCTGTTCTCTGATAGCCAGAAAGCAAGAACAGGGGATTTTCACATTTTCACGAGGGATTTTGCTATCCCAGGAGTGGACCATGCCCTGGCTTTTAAGTGCTTTTTAAAAGCCAAGTATATACCAAAATGTGCTTTTTAATAATATTTAGGGTCCTGGGATCTGCCCCTCACACTGGTGAGGCCCTAGGGCTGTAAACCCAGGGGCTGGTGTGTTTGGCTTCAGCCTCTGAGTCCTGGCCTGGCTTTTGTCAGCGGTGCCCAGCTAAAATGTAGCTTTTAAAAGTGGTTTTTTTTGGATGGGGGTACAGTATATAAGAGGGTCAGATTCAATTAGTTCCGTGCATCCAGTTTCTTTAGAAGTGCCAGTCCCTCCAGCTCAGAGCCTCTTTCTGGAAGTTCTGGCCTCAGGACAAAGGCTGCTGTCGGCGCACACTGGTCGCTGTGTGTTCAGGACCCGCAGGAATGTGGGTAAATGGATCCACTTGATGGGAAGTATTTAAAAGCATGTTCAACGATATGCCTTAATTTCCTCCCCTCCTCCCTTTCTTCCTTGTAATTCAGAGTTTTAACTTATCTCTCAGCCGCTTTAATTGATTTTAACTTGGGGTAATTAATTATACAGGCAGTGAAAGGATTTGAATGCTTTGGGAGCAGGTAATTAGTAAAAAAAAAACCCATCAGGCTTAATTTTGAGTTTTGTGCTTTCATTTTTAAAATGGCTTAATTTTTTAATGTTTAAAAATGGAAGAACGTGTGTGTGTGCACGCACACACATGCATGTGCCGGGGGCCATGATTCATTTCTTTGGGTGCACCGATGTGGACAGTTAACTCTTCTAGGTTTGTGTTCCTTTTTGTTATCTGCCGCCTCCTGCCCACCTGATATCCAGGGAGTCAACATCTTTTTGGAGAATTTAAACCAGTTTTAGTATTCTTAGAAGGGAGCCTGGTACGGCTCCCCAAAGAATTGGATCCTGATTTCCAAAGCCCATGGGAAGTAGGTGACTGGGTGACTCCCACACCTGCCCACCGTTGCTGGCCCAGGAGGCCAGTGGCCACAGCACGGCTCACTCTCTGGGTTCCAGTGGCCAGCTAGGTCTGTGGTTCTCTGCACCTCCTAATGTCATGTTTCGGGGGTGCAGGGCCCTGGATGGGCCATGCCACCCAGCAGCGGACCCTGGGAGAGAGGACGCGGTGCTGATTGGCGCTAGTTGGACCGGTGGAGAAGACCACATGGTGGTGGCTTCGTGCTGTGCTCAGGGTTCCTTGTGTAGTGTGGGTAGCCCCCCTGAGGGTTTCCAGTTTGATACCTGGCAGCTCTATCTGTAGGTCACCTTCTGCAGCATTCTCCAGAGTCCTTGGACTCGGGACTGCTGACTGGTGTATTCTGTCTGCTGGGTGGTGGCCCCGGCTGGCTCCCTGAG
Organism: Carlito syrichta; assembly: GCF_000164805.1. Classification (NCBI taxonomy): domain Eukaryota; kingdom Metazoa; phylum Chordata; class Mammalia; order Primates; family Tarsiidae; genus Carlito; species Carlito syrichta. Next base: position 13,150 of record NW_007251230.1, read on the forward strand.
GATCCTGTGTCCCCTGTGACCAGCCCCAGATGCATCTGTAGCTCCCACCAGCCTGTTGTGGCCTGGCCTTACTTGATGTGGGTGAGTAGGTCCCCCAGATGGTTGGTGGAGCGTGGCTTTGACCTCCAACCACTTGGCTCTCTGTCCAGTGCTTTTTAAAATTTGAGTTGGCTGAGCCCACGGGTTTGAGACCCGCCTGGGCAGCGAGACCTCATCTCTACAATAAATCAAAAAATCAGCAGGGCATGGTAGCGCATGCCTGTAATTCCGGCTACTTGGAAGGCTGAGGTGGAAGGATCGCCGGAGCCCAGCAGGTCGAGGCTGTGGTGGCCGAAAGCGGCCACTGCATTCCAGTCTGGGCGACAGAGTGAGACTCCAACTCAAAAAAAAGTAAAAAATAAAAAAATAAAATTTGAGTTGGAGTCTCACTCTGCTGCCCAGGCTGGAGTGCAGTGGAACACTCACAGCCACCGCAGCCTTGACCTGCTGGGCTCAGTGTGTTCCGCCTCAGCCTTCCAAGTAGCTAGAACCACAGGCATGTGCCACGATGCCTGGCTTTTTTTTTTTTTTTTAGTGAGAAAGCAGGATTTATTAAGAGGACAAAAGAGTTGCCACAGTTGGAGGGGACCCCAGGGGGTTGCTCTAATTTTTTGATTTATTGTAGAGATGAGGTCTCGCCATGTTGCTCAGGCTGGTCTTAAGCTCAGGCAATCCTCTTGCCTCCACCTCTCAAAGTGCTGGAATTATAGGTGTGGGCCACTGTGCCTGGCGCTTTTTTTTTTTTAATTTTTTGGAGTACATAAGAGTTGTTCATATTTATGGGGATCTAAAATTGTACCCATTACATCCCATACTCCTTGTAGGAGACTTGTTTCTCCCAAAGCAACCAGATGTTTAAGCTACTAACATAGGGTACATTGGCCCAAGCCTAGCCAGGGCTTCCCCTGTATCTTTGACTTTTATTCTTCACTTTTGAGTATGTCTGACTTCTAAAATAACTATATGAGTTGTTTAAGTGGGTTTATGTTCTCATTTTTTAAAATATGCTGTCAGCAAACCACCTAGAGGAGAAGAAAATGGCTTTGTGCAAAATTTTGTAATTGTTCTGTTCTTTTTTCTTTTTTCCTTTTGAGTCTGGGTCTCTTTCTGTCACCCAGGCTGGAGTGCAGTGGCACGATCATGGCTCACTGCAGCCTCAGCTTCCTGGGCTCAGGTGATCCTTCCACTGCAACCTGCCGAGGAGCTGGAACCACAGGCGTGTGCCACCACACCTGGCTAATGTTTTCATTTTTGTTTTTGTAGAAATGAGGTCCTGCTGTGTTGCCTAGGTGGTCTTAAACTCTTGGCCTCAAATGATGCCCCCACCTTGGCCTCCCAAAGTGCTGGGATTACAGGAGTGAGCCACCATGCTCAGTTAGCTTCTAGCTTAAGTTGGCTTCTCCATTTCTCACTTAAGAAGGCAAAACAGTCATATAAAACTGTGACCAGTTAATATAATATTACCTCAAAATGTTTCTGAAGAATAAAACCCTGATATATGCTCTTGTCCCAAACCCAGGTAGTCAAGTTACTTCTTCTTCTTCTTTTTTTTGAGTAGGAGTCTCACTCTGTTGCCCAGGCTGGAGTGCAGTGGCCGCTCCGGGCCACCGCAGCCTCGACCTGATAGGTTCCGGCGATCCTTTGGCCTGAGCCTTCCAAGTAGCTGGATCCACAGGCACGCACCATCACACCCAGCTAATTTTTTGATTTGTTGTAGAGATGAGGTCTCGCCAAGTTGCCCAGGCTGGTCTTGAACCCCTGGGCTCAGGCAGTCCTCTCACCTCTGCCTCCCAAAGTGCTGGGATTACAATCGTGAGCCACTGCACCTGGCTGTCAAGTTACTTCTAATCCAAAGCTTCCCAACGAAAAGCAGCCATGCTCTGCAAGAATGAACATCAGAAGGCCGCAGTGGCATCCTCAGCTCTCGGCTGCAGTCTACCCGAGTTGTCACCAGATTGAAAGGTTAAAGGCCTTTGGGAGCACACAGGTAGATGCGAGGTCGCCTGCCCCGGCAGGACCTCGGTGTCCTGTTTAACAAGCCTAGGGCTGCCGGGAGGAGCCACAGATCCTTGGCTCTTCCTGGCTGAGCGGAGTGTTGCTGCTCAAGGCAGAATCAACATAGCCAGAGCAACTGTCAGCTTGTGATTGCTGTGCACTTCCAGCAGGCTGGGGTGTCTCTACCAGGCGTGGTGCTCGCTGTCGCTCAGGAGGTGGCCATGGGAATCATTGCTGAGTCAGGAGCTAGCCAGGGTGGGCCCTGGTGGACAGAGAAAACCCAGAGCCCCAACCCTAGGCCCTGCCTGCAGGGGACACATCCACCCCCAACTGTGGCTCCCTGCTGCCCCTTTCTACTTGCCCAGGTGGCAACAGCAGGGAAGTCCTTCATTCTTGTGTTGCATCGATTTGTTTGGTATTTGGTTCCAGCAAGTGACTGGGTTTAAGGGAGGCCACCACAAATCAGTTTTCAGAAATACTCTGGATGGACTTGGGTACCTGTGGAGACCCTAAAGAAAAGGTGAGGCTCTTCTATTTTTGATTCAGAGCCAGAAACGTACACAGGGAAC